>NC_081418.1:107669789-107957289 GCF_949786415.1 Peromyscus eremicus | reverse complement strand
ATCTAAGACCACCTGGCTAGTTAGAGTCAAATTCATGATCAAAGTCTAAAAAAAGTCTGTCCTAACTTAAAACCCTTTTGGCAAATCACTTGGTTATTGCCTGTGTAAACATGAAGCAAGTTTGTATAAACTTATAGTAAGAAAGAAAAGAAATCTCAAAGGGTCTCATATCCTTCCTCATGTGCAGGGTTATAAAGGACCCTGGGCTCATTAAATGCCATCTATATGCACACATTACTAACTTCTACACAATGAATACAACACGTGGTAGGTTCTGTCAGAAAATGAAAACATTCCAGATTTTATGAAACATAGATGTTGGCTTCCTTAACTTGTAGTTAGCCTAGACTGCCAAAAGGGTGTGTTTTGTTTGAAATACTGTGATTTGTCCAATTACTGGCTGCCACTCCTGATTTCTCCCTGCATTCCAACAGCGCCACACCAAGCTAGCTAGGAATTATTTTTGAGGCTAAGGGCCGTTGTCCCACCAATGTCTAAATTCCCTGCATTTGCATCCTTCTCAAACACGATAAGGAAGACAAGCAATCCCTACCCATCCCTGTGGCTTGTGTCTGCAAGTAAGAAAACAGCTGAGGGGGTAGGCTTGGGGGGCAAGATGTGATCTTCAAGTAAATGCTGAATAAAAGAGATATATTCTGCCTCTATGCAGAAATTTGAGGAGAAATTAAGTGTTCCTAATTACTCATTAATTCCACTATTTTTTTATTTGCGCATCCTTGTTATAATACTAACCACCTGCTACCTGACAGAGACCATGCCAAGCACTTGGTATGTGACAGTGAAAGACCTTGACCTCAAGGAACTCACAGGCATGTGCACAAGAGCCTTAAAGGAAAAACATGGGCACATCACAGTGTGCAAAGAGCTGTATAGCACATATACAAAATGTTTGGTAGAGACATAGAGGGTACCTCACCTGCAGCTTTCTATATAAACCTCAGGAAATACCTTGAAAGGTTAGGAATTTTTTCTGATGAAGATACTGAACCGGGAGAAGATGCTGCAGACACTAGGAATACCATATATAATGAGGCTGGAAAGATTTCACTCTCAGAAAGTCTGATACAATAAATCTGAAGTAAGTCAAGGAAAATAAAATTTTAGCAAGGGCCCAAGGGATTTGAATGTGAATGACCAAGGGCTTCAAGAAGGTCAATGGCCGCATGGCCTTTCCAATCAGCTCTCCATAGGACTGGCTCACATACTTTTGAAGAATTTTTTCCAGTTTCTGTGAAGTACATTCCTTGGCACCATTTATATTAATATCTTCAGCCACACTGAGTATGTGCCTACTGTGTGTGACATGGGAGGCAGTTTAGAAGATGGACAAAGTAGAGAGAATACAGAGCTGTGGTCCATATGCAACATGTAACACAAGGTACATAGCATGAGGGAGGCCTCCCTGGGTGGTGAGATGTTCACCTAGAACTTGAAGTACAACCAGAACACATAGGAAAGTGGTACATGTATTTCCTGTAACTGTCCTGGACTGGATCTAGGTTAGGCAGCTTCTTGGCCATGACCTCCAACAAATGACAGGACTTGTTACTTCAGTTTCTTCATGCATGAGGAAGCAAAGGACAATTTAACTTGTGAAGACTGTGGTGTCCTTCATCAAATGAAACACATGAGGCCAGTTTTTATTGAATAAAAACCAAACTCCAGGTGTCCCAATTTTACCACACACTCAGTAAGTATTCTTGAACTTGGGACTCAAAAACTATTTGCATAGAACCACTGCTCTCAGCTTCAAGGGATTCAAGACACCACTTGACTCTAGCCTCTATTTTGTAGTAGGAGGACCATGGCGACAAGGACAGAAGTTTTAGAAGTGGGTTCGAGTTCTGCCTCACTAGTGATATATTTTGCCAACTTGGGCTTGATTTCTTCACAATTCAAAGATCATGAAGCTGGAAGGCTGTATCACACACTCACTCAATCAATCAATCAATAAAATAAAGCATTTACTACATGTGAGGAAACTGCTTCAGGATCTGAGGATCAGCAGTGTACAAAAGGCAAGGCCCGAGCCCTTGTCTGGCTTCCAGAGATTAGGAAAGGTGGGTAGAATGTTTCACTGGGGCTCTGGATGAACTACTGTAACTCAGAAAGCTTAAATTAAAAATTAAAAAAAAACTAAATTTTCTGAAGAAATGCAGAATCAGGATGTCTACCAGCCATTCCAGGAGGTCTCAGAATATACCTCTTTTAGCTTCCAGTAGTCACCAACTTTTCTGGCTAGTTTTATGTCAGTTTGACATAGGCTAATGTAATTTGGGAAGAGAGAATCTCAACTGAGAAAATGCCCCCACCAGATTGACCTGTGGGCATTTTCTTGATTAATGATTGATGAGTGTTGGCCCTGCCCACTGGGTCTTGAGTGCTAAAAGAAAACAGTCTGAAAAAGCCAAGAAGCACAAGGCAGTAAGCAGGACTCCTCCATGGCCTCTGCTTCAGTTCCTGCTTCCAAGTTCCTGCCATGAGTTCCTTCTCTGATTTCCTTCCATTATTGACTGTGATGTCGAAGTGTAAGCAAAATAAACACTTTCCCCTCCAAGCTGTTTTTGGTCATGGTTGTTTCATAACAGCAATTAAAAAAAAAAAAACACCAACCGTTCTGGGCATTCTTAGATTTATTGACACATGACTTCAATCTCTACTTCCACTAACACATGTATTCTTCTAAATGTCCCTTATCTTAAACAGACACTAGTTTTCAGTTAAGATTTAGAGCCAATCTTAATCTGGCAGGAATTCCTACTGACTAGATTACATTTTAGATGACTCTGTTTACAAATATGCTCACATTCTCAGAGATGTTGGGTTAGAATTCACAATACCACTAAAAGGGATATAGCTCAGTCTTTAACAGTAGACAATCTGAGCTGGAATAGCTGCTAGATAATCCCAAGGATTATGACTTCTAGATAACTCATACGGGAAAATATATTGCTCACATTTATAGATAAGGCCACTGATTAGCATGCTTATCAAAGACTGGAGACTCAACATATGTATAGTAGAAGTCTGATTAAATACTTTCTCACAGAAAGAAGGGTGTCTCCACCCAGCTGTGTCTCCCTGAGAACGTATTCAAAAATAGTAGGTGCTCAAAGAGACTAGGTAACAAGAAGAGTTCATGAGGGAATGCCCAAATCTCCATGGGAAGGGAAAATAGACTCCTAGCAACAGCAAATACGTAGCCTGGACTGGCCATCTCCTGTGACCAGAATGGTGCCTAGCTCAATTGTCATCAGAGACGCATCATCTAGCAACTGATGGAAACAGATGCAGGCCCACAGCCAATCATTAGGTGGAGTTTGGGGAATCCTACAGAAGAGGGGGAGAAAGGATTGTAGAGGCCAGAGGGGTCAAGGACACTACATGAAAACCCACAGAATCCACTAACCTGGGCTCACAGGGGCTCATGGAGACTGAACTGAACCAAAGAGCCTGCATGGGACTGACCTAAGCCCTCTGCATATGTACAGTTGTGTAGCTTGGTCCTCTTATGGGACTCCTAACAGCAGGAACAGGGGCTGTGTTCAACTCTTTTACTGACTTTTGGGCCCCTACTCCTCATACTGGGTCTCCTTGCCCAGCCTTAATGCAGGTGAGGTGTTTAGTCTTATTGAAACTTGATATGCCATGTTTGTCAATATCCACGGGAGACCTGCCCTTTCCTAAACAGAAACAGAGGAGGAGTGGATTGGGGGGTGGAGATGGGAGGGAGATTTCAAGGAGAGGAGGGAGGAGAAACTGCAACTAGGATGTAAAATAAATAAGTAAATGTATTAAAATAGAAATTGTAGGTGCTAAACAAGCTTTCTTTTCAATAATTATATATGCATTTTAACATGTATAAGAACTCTTATCAACATCTTAAAACCAGGCTTTCACAAATGATGGAGATTCCCCTTCAAATAATTAGGGTTAAAGTGAGGCATTTGGTGATAGAAAAATCAGGAAAAGAGTTACACTACAGTAATACTTGGAGAATCAAGGTTCAGAACTGCCACATTTCCATGTGTTCTTTGTTCATTCTGTCAAACAAAGTGGCATGCCTGGCTGTATTTTTAACACAGATCCAATTTACAAAATGGGCTTTGAGTGATTTCACAACCAGGACATGGAACTTGCAGACAATAGCATGTCTGATGTCAACCTCCTGCTAAGCAGATAACAGCTTTCACCAAATCTACATCTTAAAGGACCCCAACCTAACTTCAGAACTTATTCAAAAGCTACAAAAACCAAGACTGTGTGATGACCTAGGATACATATATACATCAATAAGCTACAAGTCAAAGTTCAGTCATGAACCCCGTACATGTTGGCTTGATGCTTTTTAAATAGGATAATGCATTTTTCAACCAGGAAAGCACCGTCTCTTCAACAAATGATATTAGGACAATTGAAAAATCCTTATAAAATTGATAAGGCCAATAACGTAGTTCAGTGGGTAAAGGTACTTGTCATATAAGCCTTTATCCACTGAGCTACCTAATTGGCCCTATTTGCTGGAAAATGATTCTCATGCTTTCTTTTAATTTCATAAATAAATTTTCTTTAAAATTTTTAAATACATTTAAAATAACTTACTTTCCTCACAGCCGGTTTCCATCATCAAAGACAATACTTTCCTGGTGATTTTGCTTTTGCATGCATGCCTCAAATGTTGTTTTTGAAAACTACACTTTTTTAAGGCTGTTGATGTGGCTCAGTCAGCAGAGTGCTTGCCTTGGATGCAGGAACCACTGAGTCCAATCCCCAGCACCACGTACACCAGGCAGAGTGGCCCAGGCCTATATTCCCAGCACTAGGGGAGTGGAGACAGGAGGATCAGAAGTTGAAAACCATCCTTGACCCTGTATCAAATTTTAGGCTAGGCTGGCAGCATGTCTACAGAAAAGGAGGAAAGACAATGGACATTGTGGATAAAATGTGGAAATAATAAAATTTAAATTTCCCCTTCCCAAGGTTTTGTTATTGCTGATTTTTTCTTTCTATGGCAATAAATGTTCACTGTCTCCTTGACTGAGTGTAGACTCACCTAGGAAACATGTCTCTTGGTGTGTCTATGAGAGTGTTTCCAAAAAGGTTAACTGAGGAGGGAGCCATGCCCTCAATGTGAGCAGCACCATCTCAGGGACCCAGGCCCCAACTGAATAAAGAGGGAAAAATCACTGATTCAGATGAGAACCAGCTTCATCCTTTCCACTCTCTGACTGCAGACCTGACAAGTAGCCTCAGCTGCCTGCCACCATGCCTTCTCATCATGGCCCCTTCAAACAAAGAACCAAAATTAACCTGCCTTAAGTTGGATTCATCCAGTATTTTATCACAGCAATGAGATAACTAATACAGTAAAACAAGTGTAGAGAAGTGGGGTTATTGCTGTGTTAACCCTGACGATATGATTCAAGGGGGTTGAGAATTGACTTGTAGGAGAAATATGAAAGAATGTGACACAGACAAGAAAGCTTTGGAGTGTTATAAGCAAAGCCTTATGACCAGCTCTGGTGGGAATTTGGAAAACTAGAGCCCTGAGAGAAAACTGGACAGAGGAAGATCTACTCATGAGTTTTCCAAGGAAAATAAGCACTATATTGGGTCATTTATGTTACACTCTGGCAAAGACTCTCTGCATTCTGCCTGTGTCTCAAAACTCTGAGTTAAGCTGAAAGTCAAAAACAATAAACTAAATTGCCGGGTAGAGGAAATTTCAAAACAGCATAACATCCACACTGTGACATTGTTACCGCTCAGTGCTCTTTGTCATATCTACAATGAGAAACAGCAGAAACGCATTTGTTAAAAGTACAGTTTGGTGGTGAGAAGGGAGTGAGTTTAAAGTGTGTAGACAAGATGGGTGTAGAATAAGTTAATGAGATCAGCAGTATTAAAGAGAAACCTTGAGCTCTGCTATGGAATGAGAGGAAAGGGGCCCTGAGGCCAAAACAATGCCATCCATGTAAGGCTACAACCTAAGAAAAATTTATCTGAGAAGAGCCCAAACTGAGAATGCCATTAAGGGATTTTCAGGTTCGGCTGCCAAAGCTTTCAGAAACCACTATAGTTGTTCCCCAAGGTGGGGAAAGAATGCTACAATTCAAACCAGCAGGAGAAACTGATAATGCCATCTACATTTGCAGGCACATAAAAAGTCAAGAATTTCAGAACCATGGAAGTTTGTGTCGTTTCCAAAAAGCTGTATCAATCAAGTAATGTAAATGGCAGGGTCACATTCCACGCAAGAAGGCCCTCAGAGGTCAATAGCTGAAGGCGAGAAAGTGAAGCCTGAATGGCAATGGAGATGACAGGACATTTAAAAAGTCAGAACAATGGGCTATCTGCTGTAGGCACAGAGTGGAACCAACCCCAAAGAGACATGATGTGTTCTGGAAGTGACAGGGCATGAGGGGTGGGCTACCTAAGGCTGTTGGAGCCCATGTGATGTCACTACAAGCCCTATGTACTTGTAGCTGAGGGTTTAGACCTGGCATGGTCTGATCCTCCTTCCTGTACCTCTATTTCCATTTGAGAATAAGAAAGTTTACTATGAGCCATTAGAAGTATATCTTTCATTTTACAGGGGGTGAGTTAAGAGAAAACCTTGAATCTCAGAAGATACTTTAGACTTTTGAACAGTATCAGTTAAAACTGTTAAGAGTCGGATATTCTTTCAGATAGGATAAATGTATTCTGCCCTATAAGGTGGCCATGAGAATTTAAGCACCAGGGATAAAATGCTGTAATTAAAAGTGGTGTGTCTAGATGTCAAGTTTATAAGGGGTGGATTTGTGACAATTAATCTTCATCATTACCTTCACTGGATTTGGAATTACCTATGAGACACACCTCTGGGCATTTCCAAAGAGGTTTAACAGAGGGAAAAGACCCACTCTGACTGTTGTCAGCAAAGTCCCCTGGATTGGGTCCCACACAGAATAAATGGAAAACAGAAAGCCAGTTGAGCAGCATCATTCATGTCTCTCTGCTTTCTTACTACAAACCAATGTGACCAACTGTCACATATTCCTGCTGCCATAGTCTCTCTGGTTAGAGAGACTGAATCCCCTCAAGATTGAATTCCTCAAGCCATGACCCAAAGTAAGCCTTTCCTCCCTTCCTTAACTTTCTTTCATTGTGTATTTGGTCATAACTATAAGAAAAATACCTGTTATGTTGACTCTTCCAAACCGATTTTGTAAAATCTATATTCTTCCTCTGGTTTGAACAAGTGATCCAATTGCTTAGTGGTTGCCATCAGTTAGAAATGTTTCCTTAAACACCTAAAAGCAACAGACTCCCAGTTTTCTCTGAGCAGTTCCATGCATGTATTGGACACATCTTTGACTCTAGGCTAATCTACCTTGCTTAGCCTTCACAGAGCCTCAAGATTAGTCAAAGGTGAGTGCTTAGGACATTCTCAGTCGTTTTCCAGAGCATGCTAAGAGCCCTGAAAATGCACACAGCTCTTCATATGTATATGGCCTAGAAGACTACAAAAACCAATGAGAGTGCTTCAAAGCCCAAGTAAACTTTGTCATTCCCCTGTTTTCCCTTTGAAGTCTTTTTGGCTGGCCTATTATTTGTGCCAACTATTTACTACTTTCATAGTTAAAGATTGGCCTCTAAATGTTTCTTGTAAACATCCCCTAGAAAAAGAATTGTACTTGATGATACGTAAGTCAGATCAAATCAAGATACCTTTGCAAACAGAGTATTACTAAGAACTGCCAAACAGGTTAACTAAAAAGAATTCTCTGAAGATGTTCGTGGGTGCCCCGCCCCTACTGATACATCTCACTGCACCCCCTACGCCTAAGCTTCAGAGAACATTGCAATAGAGAGAGAAGATCATAAAAGCCAGAGTATTTGGATGCTTACTGCTAGATTGTGTTCCCTACACGATAGAGAAGCTGTACACGTGAACTCTTAACAATATAGCTGCCTAAACACGGCTAGAATAATGATCACACCTCCTGACAGGCCAGCATGGACGGGGAAAGTTTCACAAGGTCCTGCCCTGGATGAAGAACTACAGATGGACAGTGGCTGCTGACAGGGTAATCAGTTTCCTCTAGGGATGAGAGCCCACAAAAACTGCCTAGTCCCAAGTGGTCAGCCCCGGACACAAGTACATAGAAGCAAAGCTAAATGCACTCCGTATGTTGTAGATACATGTGTATTTATGCATGTGTGTATAATGTGTTTGTGTGTTTGCTGGTAAAAATAAAGATGAGATCATGAATCTGGAAGGGGTCCATGGTAGTGGTGGAGGGGAGTTTGTAGTGGAAGGGTAGAACAAAGTGATATAAATGCAATACATTTTTTTGCATGAAGTTCTTGAGAAATTTTTAAAAATTTTTAAGAAGTGAATTCTGTGGGAAAGAGCCTGAAGTCAGCCTCCGTTGTCTTGGTCTCTTGGTTTCAAGAGTTTCTACTAAGCTGTGAAGGGAGACTGGAACAGCGAAAGTTACAAAGTATGGAAGCCTGCTCTTCTAATGAAGCTCCCTTTGTCCTTGCCGGGCTCGAACTGTTTCAAGACTTTGCTGAGTTCTCAACATTCTGGAAGAGCTGTTTCTGACCAGTGTTTTTTCCCCTCTAGGTTTTCACCTGTTTCGATGGAGGTGGACATCTTTATATCATCACTCTTTGAGTTCTGCCCTTTCTGCCTGTCTCCCTACATCTCTACATGAAGAAACATTTTACAGCCTGAGCTGGGACTCATCCCCTTTCTTGCTATTTTCCCCAACATTACAGAAAATTTAAAAATCTCAAGGTCGAGGAAACTTATTTTAGGGGGTACTTTCGTTCCAAAGATACAAAGTTGCTATTGTTTTTATTTGATCCATAAAAGTTGCTAACTATAGATAGTTAGCAACTAAGTTCCCTGAGATCTTGATCCTGGGGAGTTAGCTATGTTCTCTCCCTCACTAGGTGTCTTACTTTCAAGTTTTCCAGTGTGGTATCTTAAACTCTTTATTTTTACATAATAAAATCAACTCTTTGGGGGGGTCTGGGGAAACCTCTTTGTAAACACCAGCAATCCTTTGCTAGTATGGAACAGTCCATAATCTACATAGCAGAAGTAGCCTCATCAGTTACTGCTACACCCTTTACAGCCAGGTTTGACTTGTCTCTCCCAGTTTTTCCAGATTCAAAATTCTGCCCTGCCTCAGGGAAGGAAATCCACTTTCTCCTGCCAGGAACAGCCCAGGCTACAGAGGCAGCAGCTGGCCTGATGTGATTTTTATCTTGTGGAGCAAATCATACACACAGGCAGATCATTGCATGTCTCAGTGAGGATTGCAGATTGGCAATGCTTCTGGTTTTATTTGAAGTCCTTTTGTTTGATTAGCATTAGTACACCATTGTAGTAGAATATTATTTAAAGTGTGTTACTTTTGTTTATGTTGCATTTGTTTAACTCAGTGAAGCTGTGTTACTATGCCTGTCTAAAACACCTAATGGCCTAATAAAGAACTGAACAGCCAATAGCAAGGCAGAAGAAAGGGTAGGTGGGGCTGGCAGGCAGAGAGAATATATAGAAGGAGAAATATAGGAGAAAAGAGATAGAGAGTGAAGAAAGAAGTAGCCAGAGAAGGAGGAGGACCCAGGGGCCAGCCACCCAGCTACACAGCAAGCCACGGAGTAAGAGAAAGATTTACAGAAGTAAGAGAATGGGAAAAGCTCAGAGACAAAAGATAGATGGGATAATCTAAGTTAAGAAAAGCTGGCTAGAAGCTAAGCCAAGCTAAGGCCAGGCATTCATAATTAAGAATAAGCCTCCGTGTGTGATTTATTTGGGAGCTGGGTGGTAGGCCTCCCAAAACAAGAGCAAAAACAAACACCACACCATTTCTCTCAAGGTCTTACAGAGCATATCCAGAAATGTTTCCAAGCACATAATAATAATGATAATAATAATTCCAACAGATAACATTAGGTTAGAATTCATACCATGGTGCTTTATTGGAATTAACTCACAAAATAAGGCACAATGCAGAGATGCGTATGGTCCTGAAGCCCAGTGAGCAGTTTGGAATGGAAGCCTGTGTGTGCTTTAGCATCAGAGTCACTCACTAAATATAAACTTAATGTTCCTGAATTTGACTGGGTCGGGTCACTTTAGGGAATGTACCTGCCAATTATTATTCACATATTTGTGTATTGGAGTACTTTGTTTGTTTTCCTATCCGGTAACTAAATGAACAGAATGGTTCTGTTGGCTTTTTTATTATCTACCATGTATGGAAAGGTCCTTTCCTCTACCCCAACTGAGAACAGTCCCAGCACTCCCTGACTGCTCCTGGAATCAGTTTCAAACTGCCAGACACAAGGTCACTGGTATGAGTTGTGATGGCTCCCCTGGACACATTTGTCTCCCTCCAAGTGTGGCCTGAAACATCTGGCTGAGACAGAAAGTCATGGACACCTTGCTCATGGTTACAGACAGATCCTGAACGATACGAGTCTGGGGAAGGGAGCGTGCACACCGAAACCTCCTGACCGCTTATTTCTATTCAAGAGAGATAAGGAAGCAGTAACCTTGTACTGATGTGAATTCCAAGGAGGGAGCTAAATAAATTGCCTCTACTCTCCACACACCACTATTAATCTATACAAATACTGGTCAATTAAATTAGATTACACTTGTAAGTGCCTGGTACCAGGGCAGGACACAGTCAGGTTTCCTGTAAATCTTAGTGGCAATTAATAATATATCATATTCTGAACTACTTAGCAGTTTTTTTGGCGTTGCATTTAAAATTCTGACAGAAGAGATGACCTCAAGGCAAAGACACCAAATAAAATGTTCTTTGCAAATACCTTGGGTTTCAAATACTAATCCACATCTGAAAGGTCAGGTGTTCTACTTCTAATATGGATAGACAGTCTATGGGTGGGCATTTGAGGGAGAATGATGGGATCCAAGCATCATGGAGGTGACAAATTAAAGGCATACAATCAATGATGGTGAAATGTGACATGTCTACCTCTTGCTTCCTTGGTGGACACTATGGACAGCCAGTAAACCGTGATGGTTGGACTCCTAGCACCTATGGATAAAAGCATGCTACCTACTCTCACCTCATTTCTACTTTGAGATGCTTTTTTAGGAAAATCGTTGTCTTTATAGATTCGTGTACCTGCTTACTATGTTCAGAAATCACACTGATTCACCTGGCAGCATTTCTGTTGGTGCTACCATTGTTGTCCTTGCTTCAGCAGGTTATAGTGACACTCAGTTTTATCGCCAGGGTGAGTCAAATCTGCTCAGCAAATATGTGAGGTGCTAAAAGCATCAACTCATCCTGTACTCTCCAGATAATTTGGAGGTGCCTCGCCAAGATTGGAGTTTGAAGTTACATTAGGTATACAAAGGCATAAAATAATGGCATTTACGAGATAAAATAAGAAAGCAAAATTGGGTGTAACTATAGGTTAAGCGGTATTCATAATTTAAAACAAAACTTGGGATTGTAATTCAAATATACTGACTCTGCCTTCCTCATGAGAGGTAGTTTCTTTTGGCCTTTGCTTATAGGATTTGTCTGACCAGAAGACCATCTCCATCCCTCTCCCTTTATCCAAATTATTACTTAAAACATCCAAGTTCCATATCCTATGCAGGTCCATACTCTATAGACTGTTCAGGCCAGTTACTGCATTTCTGTTCCTCCTGACAGTGAACAGATCGGGAGAGTAAGTAATCCCAGGTGATTCCATCAAAGCAAATGTTGTTCTGCTTGGCACCATTTGAAGAAGAGGGTTCCTCATTCCATTCAGCAGACATTCCCTGTTGACTGCGATGACATTGAAAAGGAAGAGGTTGCGTGGAATTAACACCAGCTCTAGACACAAAGTTAAGAGGTGGTGAAGGAACAGGCCTTGGAGCATCTGAGTCTAATTGTGCATGAAACCACATAGCGAGAAATTTTTAGTTTACATTAAGCAATGTCTTCCCTTTACAGTTATATGGATTAGCACATCCTTACTTACTGTGCAAAGTCAGTAGTAACACACAGTATGGTCGAGGCTGGGAATTCAATAGTGAGCTAGAAAACTGTGGTTCCTGACTTACAGAAGTGTCATTATTGTAAGAGATACTAACAAGTAAATGAGTCATCATCAAGCTGCCAACGGTAAGGAAATATAGTGGAAGCAGGAGCCAAGAGGTGCCCCTGACCCAGCTAAGGACAGCTACAAGGGGAAGATTTCCCAGGAAGGATGGCATTGGATGAATTCCCTATCAACTATTCCGAGGGTGGGGGAGCTCAAATAAAAGATGTTATGCTTATAAATCGAGCTGGGTTCATAGTGAGTAATACTGTTGACGCCTGGCCAGAGGGGCCATCATTGAAATTCTGAAACTGTGACTTTTCCTTAAAATTCCCACTGGATGAGATGTCATCCGTTCATTCTATTTTAATGGCTGAATTTGCATTATTCATGATTATTGTCTCAAAAACATAGATTCTCCCAGCTGTTCAGCTTCCATATATATAGTTTCCAACCCCAACACCCACTCCCCATCAGAGTTTTGGCCATAGCCCCAGTTGGTACTGAGAGAGAACACATAAACTTTAAATACTATAACAATCTGTGATGGAAGGGAAAAATTCATCAACCGACAGTGCTGTAGAGCTCTACTGGGAAAGCAAAAAGGCCGCCTCCAGGAGCCTGCATCCTCAAAGTGATGTATGCTGATGCAGCAATCCTGTGACAGGGTTAGTAAACCCATCCAACGGCATAGACTTATAAAATCTTTTTGTGGCTTTTTTTTTAGGAAATAGTAAACTTAGTCAGGATTTGAGTTATAGATTAAATATTGGTAACTGATGAAAGATAATACACATTCCCATAAGACAAATGTGACCTTCATATGTATCATTACAGACCACAAATCATAAGAGCCAAGGTTTTCTTAGATTTCTCAATTTCCAGCCTCAGGATATTTTTTTCCCCAATTCACAAAAGGTTTTGTGAGGATTTACATGGTCATAGGCTTCATGTGTCCCAGGATAGCTATGAATGAGGCAGGCCCAACACATCTGTAGATGGTATCTTGTCTCGAGGTCAAAAGGCTGGACATCCATTTGCATCTAAGGATTCAGGATGGAATGCTGTCAGACTATACTTAAAAATGCCTGTATTGGGGTCAGTGAGAAGGGTCAGCAGGTGAGAGGACTTGCTGCCTGGCCTGATAATCTGAGTTTGTTCACCAGAACCCACTTGGTTGAAGGTGAGAACCAACTCCTGCAAGCTTTACTCTCATCTCCATGCATGCACCATGGCACATGGACACCCACACATGTAAAATAAATTAACTTAAAAATAGCTTTTAAATTTCTGTGTAAAGGAGTGACTTCAAAACAAAAAAAGCACAAAGTGGGGTAAAGTACTAAAATTTGTATACATTTATATAATCTTTTTGATTGAGGTAACTTGAGTTTGGAAGAATATTCAGGAAGGCAATATGAAAGAGCAGGCTGATCAGACCTGATGACCACCAGTGTACAGGACAGTCTCCTATTGCCTCCCTATATTTACACCCTAGTGAATCCTTTTCTACAATGCATAAAACTGATCAATAAAATCAAATACTGTCAAAATGATCTATTAAGATTTTTTTTAAAAGATATTGTAGTTTCTGATGTGTTCCCTCTTGGAAAAGTCACTCTGGAGAACCACCACCATCATTACATAAGGACATTGGAGTCCCTTTATGAAGAAGGTCAATCCAGGAATGAGGTTTCTCACACATTTGCCAGCCCTGTGTGTAGTTCAGCCTACCAGAGGTACAGACCCTACCAATGCTTTGAAAGTGATCTCATGACACTCCTAAACCCAAACTGCCCAGCTAAGCTGCTGTAGGCCCACAGATGCCATGAGATAAAAGGTGTCCATTGTTAATATTTTAGCTCACTGTTGGGGGCTAATTTGTTGTGAAAAGTCGAATAACTCACTAATGAGATAACCCAATGGTTTCTGTAAAGTGACTAGTTACTAAAAGAAGGGTGGTATTCTACATATCTGTCAATGCTGACTATTAAGACAAGAAGCCTCTAGCATTCTTCTTGTGCTCTGTTCGTTCAACATTTAGAATCTGATTACTGTGTTCAAGATATCTATGTCTCCATTCAATATATCCCCGGTTCCAGGGTGCATTGACTCAATGGGCAATTAGCCTCTATTCCATCTGCAGAGAACTGGTCAGCCAAGATGCCCACACCTAGTCATGTACCTGCATGTCTATCTGCACTCTAATCTTCAAGGAGTCACGACCATCAACATCTTTCAGTCCAATCTTTCATCAGCACATCTGCTGTTGGGTCCTCACACCAAATCATAAACATGGTGACAGCAACTTACAACTCATTAGAATTCACCCTGTCTCCCAAGCAAATGTATTCAAGCAGAGTCAAGTGCCTTCTCAATGACAAACACTGACCACAGACCCTGTGTCAGTCACAGTCCTCTCTAGTCAACCTTTCTGATGTCTATGGAAAGTATTTCCTCCCATTTGAATTCTTCCTTGCATAGGATGAATTATCTAGCACGAAATATTACCAGTCAAACATGATGAGCCCCTGACATCCTTGTATTTTCCTCCTGTCTTGCTCCCATTTCTATGTTTCCAATTAACAGTCTTCAGGTCCATGTGTCTTGTATGTGTACCTGTGTGTCTGTGCCTGAGGCATTTGAATCTGGGTACTTTCTGATGCAGCAAGCTCTTCCCTCTCTCTATCAAGCCTGTGATGCCTCATTTCATAAAAGTCAGTTCACATCTCCCTTTTTTATCTATGCATGCCATTCTTCTTCCATTTGTTACAACTGAGGTTGATACAGAGACTCTCCCATGGTTATTACTGGGAGGGAATCAGCTCCCTCTTCTTCTTGGCACATTTGATTGTAGACATAGTAAGTTAGCAAGTATTAAGCATTTCCCAAGCATCTCCAGCTATATTAGGAGCTGTAACAAAAATGTGCAAGATGGGATAGAAGCCAGTTCACCTTTTTAGGTCAGATACTGGGTCTGTCTTGTTTATCCTGGTTCTTCTGCATGGGACCCACTGAGCAGATACACTGATCTAACTGGGAGATGAAGTGAAAAACCAACAAACCTTAATGGGTACAAAATTCTGTGAGTGATAGATGCTTACAAAAAATCAGCAGAGGCGAGATGCCCAAACTTTAGTACACTAAAAAAGAAAGAGGGGGGCATGGAAGAATGTGAGAGTCTGCCCAGTCTACCACAAGCTCCTTGCAAAAGATCCTCTCAAAGTCGGTGTCTGACAGGAGCCATCAATTCTGCTTTGTTCCCCTTGTTTGAAAACCCTAAGACTAGACGATATTTTTGTTGTGCTTACTGTATGATTTGGCAGTAACATAAATTCAGGAGAGTTAGACCTAAGGTCTCTTTATCTTTCTATTATTAAGAAAAAAGTTGCAGTGGGTCAAAGAGTAGGCAGCAGGTTTTTCTCAGCAAGGAATTTTAGGGGGACAATAAATAATCCATGGCACACCTCAAGAAGGCTATCTGTATTGTTTGTTTCATACTACACACATCGTGCAAGCCTCAAATAGAAGAATTACTTCTCTAAATATCAGCCAAAGGAGGGACAAAAACCAGCACACAATGGCACTCGACTTTTAATTCCACTGACAGGTAAAACACCATTAAACTGTACTTCAAGTCTTTGAAGTACTAAAAAGTTCAGTCAGAAAATAGTGTACGGCCACATATCCAATTTAATAGCTAATGCAGTTCCCTCTCTGTATAGTTGAGAGGACATTCAAAGTACAAAGAGATGCTACTGGAAGCTTTAAAGACCCAAAGTAAAGGAGCCAGCCTTTCAGAGCAAGATAAAAGGAATGTAGAAATCATTACCTCCTCTTCTCCCTTCACATCCATTACCCAATCATATCAGGCATTCTTTAGAGGTCAGAGAGATGATTGGTTCACAGTGTAAGCTGTCTCCCGGTTTGCCTCTTCCTCCACAACGTATCAACTCTTGTCTCAATTCTAGCACGTGATGTCCATGACCCTCAGCCTTCTCATCTACAAATGTAGATAACAATAATCTATCCCTCATGAAGTTCTATGATGATTAAATGTAGTGATGTGTTCATGGTCCCACATAGTGAGAACCTATAAAGACATACTTATAGTGAAATGATAAAGCTGTTGTAGTCTTAGCAGTGGGTTTCCATTTGCCGCTATTCAACTGAACAGAGATTATTGAAACAGCAGCACCCCGAAAGACAGTGATGTCCAACACATAAATTCCTTGAATGACACTCTGAGGTTGGTGGCTCAGAGGCCAAAGGAAGAAAAAAAAACACCATCTGCACACCTCTGAACAAAATCCCCAGTACTCCTTGGCCACAGCTGTCCTAGAATCCAAAAGCTTCCCTTTATGTCAATAATATCCATATGCTATATAGAACCTGACAATACTGCAGGCAAGTGGCCCCAGGCCTATGCCTAGGATCATGTCATTTATTTAAGCAGCTGTTTTCATTGTCATTGAAGACTTTGACATTCCTGGCCAAGCACTTCCTCCCAACTTTGACATTATATTGAATTATATTTTAAGGAGTTTGGCATGGTAGGGTCTAAGAAAATAGGAACACATGACACATACAAATCCCCTTCACCTTCTTATCCCCCTCCCCCATTCAGCATTATATTTAGAGAAGTAATTCTACTTCTGGATTTTGGGATGTGTGTAGCATGAATCAAACAATCAAAGCAGCCTCTCAAGGTGTATCATGGGTTATTTCCCCTAATTGTTCCCACTGAAAACATGGAGAAGTGTTTTTATCATTATCTGGCACCAACCCACTGACACACCATGCTATTCAATCTTGCAACCTCAAATATTAACCAGTGCAGGGCAAGTAATACTGTGTTACCTGTTACCCTCACATAGGAAGCACCTGTAGCTCACACATCTGGCGCTTTATTCTCGGGCCACAAAAATATAAATGTACAGCAGGAGAAATGCAGAAGACTTACAAGTAATAATTTTCTAGAGCTACAAAAACATGCAATGTTGTGGAAACAAGCTGGCTCCAAACATTTCCTTATCAGAAAAAGTCTAACATATTTTTGTGCAAAGTGATAGTTTAAACAGCTTGTTAAATCCATATTTCACAGGCAGGTTTACAAGTTTTTCTTGTACAAGCTGAAACTTGCAGAATTAAAGGTTATGTTGTAGATATAACCAAACTTTTTGTGGTGTTCAGTACACATATCCCTTTCTCTTGGTGTAAGAAATTTTCATGTGAAGAGTAAAAAGTATTACATAGGAAGAAAAGAAAATTTTTCCTGTTTTGGTCGAAAACCAAGGGCATGTGTGCAAAGCATCCATATAAGAACTAAAAGTATTTAACACATTCTCTAGACATTTAGAAATGAAGTTGTGAATGGGTTATAAGCCTGTACCAGTTGGACAAATGTAATCATAGGGCTACATAGAAAATGCATCAAAAGTTCTTTTATAAAACCTAGAGAAAAACAAATGCCTACGAGTTTGTCTATAAATTATGTATTTCAGAGAAGATTCACTGTCAAGGTCTATCAGAGATCAAATTCCTAGCAATCTACACGGCTTGCTCAATGTTTTCTTGGCTTATTCCCCTAACAAGCTGTGGAAAATAGAAGCTGATAAATTCTGTAGTGCATGTTTGGTTGTTGTTTTGTTCTAACAGTCATTATTTAAGCTGTTCTTTTCTGGTATCATCGTCCTAAGAATGTAGGATCCCAAGCCAGATCTTATCCACATCCTTTGGGCTTGGTGGAAAATACTGTGGTATTATAGTCCCAGCTATGGCCAGACATTAAAGTGTCCAACATGTATAGCCACACTTACTTCATGTATCAGGAAGACACAGGCAGGATGGTGAGTGGGGTGCACTGGATAGAGTCTGGGGTTCTGTGGGTTGCATTGGATAGAGTCTGGGGTTCTGTGGGTTGCATTGGATAGAGTCTGGGGTTCTGTGGGTTGCATTGGATAGAGTCTGGGGTTCTGTGGGTTGCATTGGATAGAGTCTGGAGTTCTGTGGATTGCATTAGATAGATTCTGGGGTTCTCTGGGTTGCATTGGATAGAATCTGAAGTTCTGTGGATTGCACTGGATAGAGTCTGGGGTTCTGTGGGTTGCTTTGGATAGAGTCTGGGGTTCTGTGGATTGCATTGGATAGAGTGATAGAGTCTAGGGTTTTGTGGGTTGCATTAGATAGAGTCTGGAGTTCTGTGGGTTGCACTGAATAGAGTCTGGAGTTCTGTGGATTGCATTAGATAGATTCTGGGGTTCTCTGGGTTGCATTGGATAGAATCTGAAGTTCTGTGGATTGCACTGGATAGAGTCTGGGGTTCTGTGGGTTGCTTTGGATAGAGTCTGGGGTTCTGTGGGTTGCATTGGATAGAGTCTAGGGTCCTGTGTTCATGTTTCTGGGTTCATTAATTCCACAAACTTTGATTCACTTAAATAATAGTATTCTTAGTGTCCTAGTCAGGAAAATGAGGATTGAAATGGTCCTTGACTATGAATGTCTACAATGTGTCAGTATGGGGGATTAACCTACTTTTTTCTTTGTGAAACTGGAATATTAAGTTTAAATATTAACTTTAAATATAAAGTTAAAAGTTTAATGCATTCTTTGTGTCAACTTTGAAGGACTATAAGCAAAATTCACAAAACAAGGTAATTAAATGAGGAAGGGATATAGAGATTTAAAAAATGGAGAAGAATTGCTTTTTAAAAAACACTTCATGAGAGTAGCTAAATACTCAGTTGGCAAAGTGTTTGGAAAACAGTATAAGGACCCAAGTTCAATCCCTAAAATCCACATAAAAAAGTTGGGCCTGGTGGCCATAACCCAGCACTAGAAGACACACAAGAGGATCCCTGGAGTTTGCCAGAGAATAGGCCTAGCTGAATCATGGAGTTCCAAGCTCAGGAGAGAGGGGATGGGGATTTGTCTCAAAGTAAAAGAAAGGTAGATGGCACCTGAGGAATAACAAGAGGTCGACCTCAGGTTTCCACACACATACACATGCAGTGTGCATACACAAAAACATGTGCATGCATACATGTACACACAAAAATCCTGTAAAATGTTAGAATTTGAGTCTAGAGAATCTGAAGACATTGAAGATTATCTACCTGAGAAGTGCATGACATGAGGTAAATCATTTGCTATGGCACTGGTAACACATATCACAAGGCCACATGGGATTTACCATTTCACTGGTCACTAACTGTCCTGCCATAGCCAAAAAATATATGAGTTGATAATTCTGGAACACCCAAAGAACAGAATCTCACCTTTAAAGATCCTGTAATAGTGAGGCTAGTTTGTGGGAAAGGACTTATAGATCTCAACAGGCTGGCCCAAGTAATAGTCATGATTGTCTCAGCTCCTCAGTGGGGCTAGTAACTGCCTCAAATTGTAAGGAGAGCTCAACACTCATTAGATGCAGGTGGAGGAGAAGTTCCCTCTCTGCTTGGTGATGGTAGTGGGGATTTTCGGTAAGGTTAAACTCAGTATGTCCAAGACCTTCATCCTGGATGGATGAATATTACATATTTATCCCTTTATCATTGGTTTTGTCAGAAAATTTAGAAAAGAAAATGAGAGAAATGACTTGTGTGAGGAACTAAGATTTATGGGAATTGAAAATGGAAGCTGTATTGAGCATCATTATCACACTAGCAGTACCTCCTTGTCTTGTCAGAGCTTTAGGAAACATGAAACTAAATAGGGGGATGAGTGTAGCAAGGCACAACTTACAACATGGCAAAAGATAGCTAGAGCCATCAAGAGCTGTCTAGAAATATAGGCAACATTATGATGTCATCACAAAATGTCCCTAAACTTAATGCTTCTGACCTGGCAATAAATTTGACTTGCTCTAATTCCAGTACCTCTTATTATAATTACAGATATGCACATTCTGATGAGAGTTTAAAATTCCAAAGATGTGTTTTCAGTAAGTAATTATCTAGAAATATGTACAAGTTAAATATTACTGGCCTGCATTCACCTACATTTAAAGGCTTTGCCCTAAAGAATCAATTCCATTGAAAGAAATTTAATCAGGGTATTAATCAAGGTCCCTTTTGATGAGAAGTAAACCACAGCATAATATGAAAGAAGATCTACACCCTAACCTAACTGAAATGGCTAGGGTGGAAAAACTTCCAACAGTTAAGGACTTGAGCATCAGTAAAACGTGGTTTCCCTCATCAGCATCATTCCTTCTGGTTGGCATCTCTTGGGCAGGTCCTTTACTCTTGGTGATAGATGGTGCAGGAGGTTAAATCAAAAGTCCTTATATTGAGTGTTTATTCCTGCTACAGTGACCTCCCCTTGAGCCAAGCTCAGCTACTATCATTAGGGAGGCACTCTGTGTTGATTTCCCTGGCCTGTGTCACTTGGGCATTCCTAGAGAGAAAAGAACGGCCCATCCACATGACATCTTCACGAAATACATGAGGATGGGACATTATCCTCCAAAACAGGTATAGGTGTCTCGTAGGAAACAATAAATTAAATGTGCGCAGGGCAAGAAAAGCAACAGATGACAAGCGAAACTGCTTGATGAGTGTAGTGATTAGCTTTTGTCAACTTGACATGAGCAAGGGTCGTCTGGGAAGAAGATCCTCAATTGAGAAAATGCCTCCATCAGGTTGCCAGTAGCTAGTCTGTGGGAGAAATTTTCTTGATTAATGATTGATGTGGAAGGGCTCAGCCAACTGTGGGTGGTGGTACCCCTGGGCAGGTATATAAGATTACAGGCTAAGCAAGCTATAGAGAGAAAGCCAGTGAGCTTTATTCCTCCACAGCCTCTGTATCAGCTCCTGCTTCAGTTCCTGCCCTTTCTTTCATGATGGACTGGAAGCTATAAGGTGAAATAAACCCTTTCCTCCCCAAGTTGCTTTTGGTCATAGTATTTTATGACAGCAATAGAAACCTAAGACACTGACATACAGAGACTATTAGGATGAGCCCTACCCCAACCCTAAGCATAGACTCCAAGTACTTCAGGAGACATTAGTACTGTTTCTGGGGTACAGGCAACAGTCTGACTCTTAAAGCATTTCTCCAAAAGCAAAAGATCAGAGGTCTACAGATTCTTGCCTCTCATCTCTCTTCGTAGACTTAAAAAATACTAAATCAAGCATTTGCAGTTAAGTTGTGGTTCCCTTCTTGACGACCAACTTTATGTGATCAGATCAATTATTCAATCGATCCTTTACAGTTAAAAAACAAACCCAAATATTGAATTGACCTTTTTCAGTCTAGGGTTTTCCATTCCTAACAGTGTCTCCTTCATCAGAATGTATAGGTTTTATTCATCCCCTTTCTTTTCTGCTTTCTTCTATCACACTCCTTTCCTATGTGCTGTGTGTTTTCTATCTATGTACATTCTCACATAAGATCCTTGAATTCAACTTTACATCCTTTCTCAAATAGAAATGATATTCAATTCTACATTGTTCTATTTGCCCAATAAGGACTGGCATTTCAGGTGCTATTCAAAGCCCTTGGGTCACACATGGCCACCACCAAGTCAGTGAAGATGATGGTTTGCATTCTTTAAATGTGGGATTCACTTTCTTGTGTGGGAGATGGTCAAAGGTTTGTCTGTGTCTTTTCATCTGTGACTGTCCACCACAACCTGTGGTCATCAGAAAGTGCAGGCAACTTTCCAGACTATATTGTCTGATCCAATCTTCCCAATTCACTGATGGAGGTAGAGCAGGATCCACTGACCCCATTTGATAGAGAGTACAGAACAGAGGTATCAAGTACTATAGATAATTCATTTAATCACGCAAGAAAGAGCTACCTAAAACACAGGTTCTATTTAGATTTTTGGAATTGCATCAGCTAATATTATTGGCCTGGGTATATTCCTCATGAGTCCTGTGAGGAACATTAATAAGGGAAGTAGCAACCAACATGCATGTGTAGTGAAATTGGTGAATATCTAAAAATTCAGACTTTCTGATCTCACATGTAAAGGACTGATCACCATAGATTGCAGTATGACCAGAAACCCTGAGAAAATGAGGTATCCTTATATAAGTGACTGGTGTGCAGGACGGTGTAAAAATGCATTCTGTAGTCTTCAATCAAGGCCCCGCTGCCAATCCACAACAGCATGGACCTTGTGCTCTTCATCCATGTAGTATGATAAGTTGGAACAACTCTGCTTCATCTCAGGCATCCTTAGCTGCAGAGTAAACCTTCTGCCAGGATGCCTCTTACCACAAAATCCTTCACAAAGGAAAAGCATAATTCACAAAAGAAAAGGTGGCATTTGCGCAAATGAAAAGTATCAAGGTATAGACACAGTAAGATGTGCTTGAACAGTCAACTGAATACAAATGGCTACCTGTGATGAGCTGGTGGAAGAAACAGTGTGAGGAGCAGATAAGGACTGCCACAAATGATGGAAACAAGAACAGGTAAAGCAGAAACACAGCAGCAGCCAATGAACAAACAAATATTGCAAAGTTCAATTAGCAAAGTCCTATCAGCTAAAATAGCAATGAGATGGAGTACCATCTCACCTTTCTCAAATGGGGAAGGAAACTTCTGGCCTCACTTGAATTTCTTGCAATTGCTTTGCTGAACAGTTTGGAAACAGGTCAATACTTCTTAAAGAGATCTAAGGTACAATCTGGTCACTTCATTTCTACATAACCCCTGGAGAGACCCTTGCACTTATGTCTGAGAAGATGCTTCACTTCATATGGGAAGCTGTATCAGAAATGGACTGCACATTTATCATTAGGAAAATAAAGAATAATGTAAATTTTAAATGAAAGTGCCATACCTATGTGACTCATTTTGGAGAGTTATCAAAAACCCAGTGCTAAGAGGAATGTATTGCAGACTGTTGTAGATGTCACAACTGAGTATTTCCACACTCCATATTGTATTGACATGCATTGCCATTTAACCACATACATATAATACAAAACATAATGAAACAGATCCATAGTAGACATCCATTCAATGTTGAACTGAAAACTTCCTACTCAACCATAAGTGTGAGGCCACATGGTACCTCCAAGAGGATGGACTCACTGTGCTATGCACTGTAGCATTTCCTTCCTCAGGTGATTTTGCTCAGTGAATCTTCCCAAATGACTCTCACACCCCACCGATGCTTGAAGGTCCATTTTCTTCCATAACACCCAGAAGTTTATTAGAAATGTGGAATTGGTGGAGCATAATTGGTGGAGCATAAGTCCTGGCTCAACCATTAATGTCTATGACCTTTAACAAAGTAATTTGGCCTACCTAGTTCTTGATTTTCTTATCCCCAAATGGGAATGGACATGAAAGTCTACCCCTCAGCTGGTTGTAGGAATATGCTGTCCACTGAGGATTGCTTGGGGTGGCCTCGAGACTGGGACTTGGATGTTATTTTTGTTATTCTTAAGACATTTGAAAGAAATAAAATTAACAAAGTAGAATATGGAAGAAAGAACCATCGGGCCATCATTAGGGGAAGAAAGAGAGTGTAGACGGTAAAGCAGGTCCATGAAGGGGCACTGGGCAGACAGGGCTGGAGGACCAGGAATGGTCTGTATAACCACTCTGCTCTAGAATCCACTGCATTTGACTGTTTCTTCATTCCTTAAAGACACAAACATTAGTGATAGTAGATGCGTAGTTGGGTATTTTGCATTTCATGCTTTATTTTCAGATGTTGTGACATGTTCCATGAAGGGTTTTTATACTTTTTTTGCAAATGGGATTTTCTATCCACTCCTTTCGAACTCCCAAAATGTAACAGAGGCAATGGGAAAGCCCTATAACCTTTTGCGGGGGGGGGGGGGGGGGGGAGAATCTGTTTCTTTCCTACATCCCATGATGCTCTGTTCACAGCATCCTGCTCCCAGCAGAGCATCCTGCTCCCAGCAGGGTTTGAAACACTTGTTCCCTCACCTGGACCATCTCCAACTCTCACCTTGCTGCAGTGCACGCTGTAAAGGCAGCAAGAAGGAGCGCTGAAAATAGCAATCCCAGGCCTAGCTCATTGCCTAAGGTCACAAATAACAGCTGTTTCACATACAGATAAAATCGCTGCCACTATAAATACTGGTCCTATATCACTTCCTTATACATACTGGACCTTTATTGTAAATCCTGTACCTTCATTACTTCAATATGTTAGTTTACAATTCTTGTATTGTGTGGTTTCTCTCTTTCCCTCCCTCCCTCCTCCTACTTCCTATTCTTCTTCCCCCAGTGTCTGTCTGTCTGCCCCTCCCTCTATTCATCCATCCTTTCCTCCCTTCCTCCCTCCCTCCCTCCATCTCCCTTTCTCAGCTCTTCCTACATCCTGAACCTTCTATTCACATGAACAAGCTCCTGCTAGGATATTCTACCACCAGCCACCACTACCTCATCAAATTGGCCTGCCTTGCCCACTCCAAGCACAGTGGCTTCAGTGAAACTTTGATAGAGGCTGTCAGGCCCACTTTTGACTAGAATGAGTCTCAAATTCTTAGAGTTCAATCTTGCTTTCCTATGGAATATTACTCCAATTTAGCAGCTTTGCTTCAGCTGCCCACTGCACCTGCTGACTCACAGGGCAAACTGTTTGCTCCCTGTGATGTATTCTGTGAGAACTTCACAGACAACGCAACCTGGGCATCAGCCCAGGATCCCCACTCTGCTCTTTGATGTTCCTTTACCTCTCAGGATACCCCCAACTTTTAGAGGGGTTCAACCCCACAAACAAAATGTTCCTTATGATATCCCACCCAGGATTTAAAGTATTTTGCCACTGGATTATCCCAGTACACAATATTACAAGAGTTCTCATTGCCTGAGAATGTAACTGTGCGCTTCCTCTATTATTTAAGGATGACTTATATATCCTACCGCAATGTAATTGCCATGAGAGAAGGGACTGTGTGTGTGTTTTTCTGTCACCATCCTGTTTTTCTCTTATCAGCACAGAGTAGATGTCCCCCAAATATTTGTTGAAAGAATGATCAGATCAGAGCTGGAGTGTGGAAGATTTTCTTTGGAGTGTCTTGCTGAATAGCAGGGTGATAAAACTTAACCAAAGGCGATATGACAAATTCCAAGATGTTCAACATTCTCACAGGCACTCACAGATAAAAGCCTCAGTGCCTTTGATCGCCAGAAAATGTGGCTCTCCCACTAGTCTGATGCCATTAATCTTTAATGTGTTCCTCACCCCATCCATCCTACACTTAAGTTTCCATATTATTCATTAATTCTGACATTGGCAGACTGAATTCCTCTGAGGCCCAAGGCACTCCAGCTCTCTCTACATCCCAAAGGCATATTTTTAAAAGACAGGCATAATTTTTGCCCACAAGATTCTCTGTAACAATATTACCAATTAGCCCCTTGTACTCCCCCAAATAAATTGGCCACTAGTCATCACTTTAAGGGATTAATTGACCATGCAGATACTGAGGCGGAACATTCAGACACAGATTCAGTTAAGGCTGCCTTACAAACTTCTTTGGAGTATATGCCTTTCTGTTCTGATCTTATGGTATCTGGTATCACTTAAATGAAAGTTACACAGTTCAATTAAGCTTTCTATCCTTAGCATCATGCTTAAAATTCATTTGTCCTTTGCCACCTGAGACCTGCTAGTCCTTTTTGAGAGATTTGATACCAGAGGTTGGGGGGAAGACACACTTAGGTAAATGTTAGAATTCGAGCTGGTTTTCTAACTCTCTACCTTGGAGAAATCAGCCACAGTGGAACACCCCATGACAGATTCAGGGAGCAGGGAGTCTAAACATCTGCAAGCTCTGTACAGAGTCAAAATGTTGAGCACAGAAAGTCCTTTAACACTCAAGTGCATTGAAAAGCTAGGCAAGTGGATAAAATAGCAAGTACGAAGCAGGGCCACAGCAAGAAATAGATGGCATAAATACAAGAATGAAAAGGGTGTGTGTGTGTGTGTGTGTGTGTGTGTGTGTGTGTGTGTGTGTTCATATATGCATGACACTTCCATGTATAAATATACATGTGGAGGCCAGAGACTGATGTCAGTATCCCCAATCACTTTCCACTTTATTTCTGAGACAGATTTCTCCCTAAATCTGGGTTTATCAATCCCACTAGACTGGTTGGCCAATGAGCTCTGGGGATCTGTGATCCTCTACCTCCTTAGCACTGGGATTACAGGTGTGTGCCCTACAGATTTGAAATAAATGCTGGGGATGCTGAAGATCCAGACTCAGGTCCTCATGCTTGCACACCAACCAGTTTACCCAGCTAAGCCAGCTGCCTAGCCCAAGGAGTGTTATAATAAATCAATATTTACAATGAGTGTAAAGAAGCCATAAACATTCTAGCCAGGCCCTGACCTCCCTGCTAGCTGAGGGGTTATCACATCTAAACTGGAAGGGATTGGTACACAGACAAGTCAATAGAACAGGGAAAGACAAAGGGACACCTTTGGCAAAGGGACACCTTCCATGGACCTGTGATCTCTGGACACCAAACAGGCACATCCCACGTGATCCATGTAAGGAGGGAGCCAAGGATCCAAAATCCCCAAGGCTCCCTTCTTCCCATCCACCCACTCATCCTACCATAGTCCTCACTGACCAATATAATACTAAAAGGCAAAGGAGTTCTTCAAGGAAGATCAAGTGTCCAATCTGAGAATAGACCTGGAGGAAAAAAAAAATGATAGGAGCATCAACTCCATCAGAGATCCAAGGCACCTGTTGGGAAGATGTCCAGAAATCCTAGGGCAGACCCCAAATTTACTGAATCAGAGACCCAGCAGCAAAGACATTTGTAGTACAAGAAAACTCATTTTAAACTTAAAACCTTAATTTTAACTTTTCTTCTAAAAATTAAAAATCTCCATGACCTAGTATTGCCTTACACTTCCTATGTCTGGTTATGTGGATTACCCAAAGAAATTGAGGTATTTAGCAAGCCTGGCTTTCAATCCAGGGTATATATCTGTCCTGCTTATGCTGGTTCATAAATAGGTGATGCTGGGATTTTCCATATGCCCAACGTCTAGCCTAGGTACCCAACACTTGTCTACTCAAACAACTTAAGGATTAATGCTTAGACACACACTAATACCTGATGAGCTTAAGTCCTCTGAATGCCAATGTTCAAGGTTTCGTTGAAACTGACTTGCTAGGTATACCTTGCTTCTCTTTTGTCTTCACCTGCTTGGATGTTGTTGTTGTTGAGATGGGGTCTCATGATGATCCCATCAGGCTGGCCTAGAACTCCCACTACTAGTGCTGGGAATAAAGATGTTAAGCCCCCACACCTGGCCACACCCCTCTTCTTAATTAGTAATTCTAAACTATGAAAATGAATATCCCTGGTGATATTAACTACCTCAGTAGCTATACCATTATGGAAGAATAAAGGGGTGACTGATAGTCATCTCACTGGTTTGCTCTAACAGTATAGCAGTAAGTGGCACATCCTTTCTCTATGTGAGTTTTTATCATCAAAACCAAGGAACTGAGCCAACCTTAGTGGCTCAGACCTGTAATCCCAGATACTGAGGAGGCTGAGGCAGGAGGAGGATAGACGATTTAAGGACTGCCTAGGCAATGTAGTGACTGACACCTTTTTTCAAAATAAAACCACTAAAATGAAAGGGGCTGGGAATATAGCTCAGTAGCAGTGCTTACTGTCATGCCTGAGGTCCTAGGTTCAATCCCTAGAGCTGACAAAACCAATAACTGCCAGGCTTGAGTATTAGACTATGCAAGAGGACAGCATTCATGGGCATACTACTAGGTTAAAAACATCTTTTTGGTGTGGTTTGCTTGAGGGAATGGGTAGTCTGGAAAAGACACCAGGTCTCAAGCATGCAAGGCATACATTCCACCACAGTTTAATGTTCTGCCTTAGCAGAACTGGCCAAAGAATGTCTACTCTCAAGCTATTTCTTATCATTTGAAGATTTAAAAACTAAACAAACAGGAAACCAACATCAAAATGTTTCTGGTCAAAGTACTCCTTCAAATTACTCCCATCTCAGGGTTTTGTTGGTGAGTTAGGGAAAAATGAAGAAAGGAAACAATTTTAAAACCACAAATAGATAATGTCCTCAAATGTCTATCATATGAATAAATCACCTGCCTTTCATGATGCCGTTGGGCTTCCCTAGCACCTCCCTACAGCTCTGCACATGTGTAACTCTAAGGTCCTACAAGGGAGTATTCTGAAGCCCACTGTTATTGAAAGGAAGACACAGTTTAACATATAGTTCCATTACTGTATATAAGCCCTTTAACACTGCCTCAGCCCATCACAGCCCATTTCAAAGAAGACACATAATGACAGCGTATTGGCTTTTCACTGGCTGTAATGATAGAACTTCTATATAGAGTAAGGTATGTTCTTAAAACCTCTATTTATTGGAGCTGGCTAATGGTCTAGAAAGCCAATAGGCTATAAACGGTTGGTCTCAAGTATGTTTTAGAAATTTGTAAGCAAAGCTATCCATTCCTCTTTCTGCAGAACTTTATGTATTAACACAGTCTGCATTAAGGTTTGGAGTGTACTCTAAATCTAGAATCAGCAACCTGAGGCATTAAGAAAGTTTTTCGTGTGACACCATTTCATACTCAAGTTTATGAGGCATAGGTTCAGGCTAGACGGTCTAATGTGCCTGATTAGAAGCACCTGGAACACCATTCTTCCCTCAGGGCTTCTTGCCACTCAAGTGGATAAGCCTCTCTGAAAGTCCCTTCCATGGCATTTGTGCTCAGTGACTTTTAGATGGTGTTGTAGACTGATTCTATCCCATCAGAATTCAGACACAGAAGTCCTGAACCACAGTACCTCAGAAAGTACTTGTATTTTGGTGTAGACATTTCAATAGGATAATTAAACTAAACTGAATGTTAGCATGTACCCTAACTCAGTTGCTTAATAGGGATATTATTAGGACTACACAGAAGCCCACAATGGATACAATGAGGGGAGGGTTGGCTCAAAGGCAAAGCAGGTGCAGAAGCAGTGGAGGGAAGCCACACAAATCAAGGAGAAAGGCCTCTGGAGAAAGGTCACCCTACCAACACCTTGATCTAGGACCCCTAGCCTCCAGGAGTGTAAAGAAGCACATCCTGTTTCCTAAGGTCTGGGTCTAAGTTAGCACAGCATTGTGATGAAACACTAACAGTGGCAGGGAGCATCCAAGCATTGAGATAGACTCTTCTAGAGGGAGGAACTCTCCCCCTCCCCCTTTCCATCCAGGTGTGAGCTTCAGAATGGGTCCACAAGACAACTGTGATATACTAACCCATAATTCCAGCCCTCAGAAGACTGAGGCAGAATGATCACACGTTTGAGGCCAGACATAAGACTTGTCTCAAAACAAAGAGGTGGCAGCGGCAGAGGAGGAAGGAGGATAGAGTTGGGGGTCTCAGATTCATGATCATGGAATCAAAACATGCCTTTTCAAAAACCTCTCAGGTTACTAGGATGCAGAATCAATAAAGCTCTAGAAGCATTGCCCTACAATATTGTCCAGGATGGCCATGTTCAGAAAAAGGGACATATTCATCCATCCATGCATGAGAAGATACGTTAATACTAAAGTTAGGCACTGTTTATCTGAAGTTCAAATTCACTTTGGGGTCTCATAGCCCTACAAGAGCAGCCTCCTTGGGGACAGGGAACTCAACCATAATGATATCAAAACAAGATAGTCAAAGAAGCTAGTTTATTAAAAGGTTTCTTTAGGATTGGAAGTTTCTTCTCTCCAACTTAAATAATGTAATAACACTCCAAAGGACTGACATTTCCATTAGTTGAAAAAATAGCAAACCTCAGTGATCTTGTCCAATCTGCAGGCACCAGAATTCTCATTGGAAATATCTCTATCAGTCATCATTGTTGAAGTCCATGGCTCATTATTTTGAAGGAATCCTGAAGTCTAGAGCACCAAAACACCCCAAAGAGCCTCGGAAACATCACATAGCTCCTTCTTGTCATGTTGCCTTATCTCTGAGTTAAAGTGGCAGCTCATTTATTTTGGGACTTAAAAATATATATATTACATACTGGTGAGATGGCCCAGTGGGAAAATGTGTTTGCTACCAGGCCCAATTCTATCTGAAGCTGCGTGGTAGAAGGAAATACTGACTGCTTCAAATTATGCGTGCATGTGCACATGCATACATACGCGCGTGCACACTGCATATGTGCTTGCAATTAATGTGCAAATTTTTAAATAAAAAAACTTACTTGATATTATAAATAATCTTATAAATCTGAGTTTACCCCTATCTTCCTGTAATAGTACACAAAGGCAATTAATATTTATGAAATATTTCCCAAGCATCCAGAGATAAAAGTTTGAAATTTTTATTCTCTTAGGTAAGCTCTTTGACCTCATTTTCACTGAAATAATAGGAGTGATTTTCAGTAATATTTAGTATATGCCTCGCTCAGTTAAAGCAGTGTACTGTATCTATTCTCTCTATCCTCATACCACTCTAATGCAAATGTTTGCACCACTTTACAGATGAGATACGTTATTGCCTCAGGCCTCACACAGCTGATTAACATTGAGCGGAGATTCAAGTTGGCCAAAGCAGCACCAAATACTTGTGCTGATCAGTAACTCAGCTGACTAAAGAGGCCAGTCACAATCAAAGCTTTTAAGCCATTTCCCTACATCCAAGATAGTATTTGCAGTTGATTCTATACTTTAAACACAGTAATTTATGTGTTTAGACGGTTAGAAGCCTGCAGTGGCCAAGAGGCCAGACTATGGTCTCAACCACAGTCCAGTGATGTCATCAGTCCTGGGGCTCTACATAGAAGAGCTGCAGTTCAAGGATTTCCCACTACCAGTATGGGAGATGGCTAGATGGGAGTCAACACATCAAGAACCAGACATTTCCAGTTTGTTATAATTGATCAGTTAGACCTGTAGCAGGTGAGAACAAGAGGAAAAATCCAAGCATGGCCAGAATAAAGTCTTAAGGACCAGCATTTGCAGATACTGGAGTATATTCAGATATGTATTCCTCCACTGAATAAGCCTGTGTGGAGTTTCCCTATCTGCCAAGCATTCACCTATTCTCTGGATAGTAGACCTTCATTTCACAGAATAGCTAATGCATAGTACTTTACACATACCTCTTTGACCAAAATGAGAAACAGCCTGCACACGTTACCAGAATAGTAATAACCTTTGTCCTACAAATTTTTAAATTTTAAAGGAGAATTTTAAACCTACAAATCAATGAGAAGTACTTTTCAAGTAAGCTTTCCATTACCGCATTCAACATTTTCATACTGTTTCAGCTACACTCAACCTGGGGGGATTTATTTGCCTTCTCAGAACCTCGATTTTCTCATCTATAAAATGTGGATAGAAAAATATCCAGGACATGGAAGAGTGTGAGTACTGAGTGTGTCAGTGTGGGTCGTTAAGGCGACTCTGGTGCATCCTAACTGCCACCAAGTGTTACCTGAGGCTCCCAGGTAGGTCCATTTCAAGTACAGCCCCTGGGTCTCTTAAGTGGGACTCATACTAGGCACTTGTTGGGCTCATCTACTGACTAAGAATCTCTAGTTCTGCTGCCACCAAAGCCTAGTGATGCTCATGCACATGGATGAGTGAGAAGGTTTGTCATCAAGGCTGGGAAGCCTAATAGCTCTCAGTGGCAGTCTGCTCATCAGTCACTTGCACAACACAAGCAGAAAGGATTCAGTCCCTTTACATGGCAGAACGCCAGTTATAATAAAGTTTAAGTGGTTTTCCAAGGTAACATGTTACCCTAGTAACGGGCAGAGCCAGGATTGCCGCACATGGACCTGACTGTAAAGACATGCTTTTGGCCACCCCACAAAAGATGCAAAAAGCTTCCCAGGAAACTCACCAGCACCAGAAGATTGACTGAGATAAAGTCTTCAACACAATTTCTTTGTGATGCCGGACTCCAGAGTAAAGCAATTAACAGCAGTCACTTACCCTGAGGAAACTTTTATATTCAATAATGGACCTTGGGGTCCCTGCTTTAAGCTTGGGAACTCCCAAGTGGCCTCCTAAACTAATCATGGCACCTTCCTTCCAAAGAAAGCCTAGCTTTGGAACAGCAAAAGACCATAGGCTAACGGCTTCCATGGAAAGTTAACTATCATCCACCAAGCCCTCGTGACTTAGGGGTTTATATCTAAGGGCTTGCTTTACCACACAGGTTTTAGTGCTCACAGGATGATCAACAGCTGAGCCTCTTCAACAAGTTAATGTTCACGGGAGAACAAAGGTGATGGGAGAGACTCTAATAACTTGTTTTTGATTGGAGATACTCTGAGACAGCTCTGGCTCAAGTGTTATCTGGCTACAGCTCTTCAGGTGATCTGATCAAGAACCACGAGAGATAATAAACTATGCTCATTCTATAACACTAAGAGTGAGGCATTTACCACACTGTAGTTTATAGACTCGGGCAGTATGATAGACCTCAGGCCATCATTCTCATATTATCCTTACAATCCCACACTTGTGAGTAAAATAGTAAGATCTGTCTTACAGTGGAAAGAATGGAGTATGGGCAATTTAGGAGTCTGATGTTGTAAATAAAAGACCAGCTTCTAAATGCCATCTCTGTGTCTCTGTGATATAATCTTAGTTTACTCATGTGCTAAATGGGTGTGGCAGCAGCATGGACCTTACCAGCCTGAGCCACACATGTCTAACAGTGTCTCCACACTTGGAAGAGTCCTAGACCCCTGTGCTTCACCTTTCATACCCAACTCTCAGCAAATTCTAGAAGCTCAAAAGAAAAGAGAAGAAAGAAGGAAGACAAAACCAGATTACATGAAGACTGCCCGACACATACACACACACACACACACACACACACACACAGAGAGAGAGAGAGAGAGAGAGAGAGAGAGAGAGAGAGCACACTTTCATGGTTCACATCCCTGTTACAGTCTCCTTTATTAGGGCAACTCTCCCAGTGGTCTTTCTGCTTTGCCTTCACCTTCATGGGAGTCTGTATTTCCCTTTTTTTCTTTCTATCTCTCCCCATCTCTCTATTTTTTTCTCTCTCTCCATCCTTCCTCCCTCCGTCCCTTATGCCACTTAGAATCTCCCATGACCCCTCTTTACCCCAGAGCAAATGATAAAGCCCCAGCAGGACAGCCAGGTGCATTGTCATCATCACCATCATCATCGTCACCATCATCATCATCATCATCACCATCACCACCACCACCACCACCAGCAGCAGCAGCAGCATTGCCACCATCACTGGCATCGTCCTCCATCTCATCTCCTCCAACTCTTTGCCTCTCTTACTCCCTCTACAAAGTAGAGGCTTGCTCTAGCTGAGGTCTCTTTCACTGCCTATCACCTCTACATGGAAGGCTTTTTCTCCAGGCACCTCTCAGACTCTCTCTCTCCCCTCCAAGAAGATATTACACAAATGGGAGCTTCTAGGTGACTTTTCAGGGCCACATTATAGGAATTACAGCCTCCATGTCACCTCCCTTATTTGATATCTCTACAGTGTCTGTCCATTCCCAGCAGACGTGACATATATTTGAATTTGTTACCCACCACAATGGTTAACCTTCACTGTCAACTTGACTACACTTAGAATTACCATGAACCCTTGTGTGTCTATGAGAATGTCTCAAGAGAAGTTTAACTGAGCAGGGAAGACTCCACTATCAACCGGGCTGTCTCCCAGACAAAAGAACAAAAGAAAACTCAAGCTCAGCATGGGCATTCATCTCTCTGTTTCCTGACTGCCAATGTGGTGTGACCACGATGAGCTGTATCCTCCAGAACTGTAGCTGAAACAGGCCCTTATCCCTTAATTTGCTTCTTGTCAAGTGTTTGTCATAGCAACAAGAAAACTAACCAACATACTCACCCCTTGCAGAGAACAGTTTCCATGACAACAGATATTTCTTTCAGCATTATTACTTAGGACCCCCAAAATCCAGAGTGGTACACTTAGCAGATAGAGGTTTAATAAGTATTTGTAAGCCATGATTTTACAAATGGCAGACCTCCTTAAAGTACAGCTGTAATCATATTATTAGGGTTAGAATGCAGGTGTTCAGACTTCCATGGTGACATCCATCACAGCTGGTAAAGTGACCTCCCCCCAAAACAAGTCCAAGTCCCAACCCTCAGAACCAGTGTAAATGGCCTTAGGTGTAAGCTAAGGATCATGTGAAGAATTTTAAGGTCCTTAACTTAGATCTAAATTGAGCCTGGGCTGTAAGTCCAACAACAGGTGTACTATAAGAAGAGAAGTGATCTACAGGCAAGGGGCTGTGAAGTAGGACCATATTGAGACATGTGTCTACTAGCCCAGGAACACCAAGGCCTGTCAGCCACCATTAGAGAAAGGAGAGAAATAGTACAGAGTCTCCAAAAGGAATCAATCCCTCCAGCACCTTGATTTTGGATTTCCAGCCTCCACAACTGTGAAAGATTAAATTTCTATTACAAGCTATTAAGTTGGGTATGGCAGCCCAGTGAAACGAAGCCATCCATAACACCATCATGGCTCCTTAAATGCCACAGCTTTCCAACTTGGCTCAACAATCAGGACTTCACCTTATTGTACCAACAGGCCTCATTATAATTGCACACTCCTTTTCCACAGGACAAGCAGGCTAGCACAGTCTCTAACTTACCCTATAGAAGATGTTGCTCACTTTCCTCACAACCCAACCCTAAACTCAGGTCTTGATGTTCCCCAGTCTGAGCTGACAGTGGCTGTAAACTGCCCATAATGCTATTTTATCCTGGGATGTGCACCTGGTGGCCAACTCCAATCTCCGGATGTCAGCGGGCTGGATACAAGCAGTATCAGGAGCTGGGGCTCTGGGCCCTGTGCATCTCAGCATGTGTGTGATCCAATCACTGCTGGTGATTTCACCACTCTTCAGAACCTTGGGGTCCACTGCCTAAGATGCACTGATACACTGCTGGAAGTATCATCTGTTCCTGAAACTTTCCTGATGTCTACTGTGATGTTTAATTTATGTTGTAAGAAATAAAAGAGCACTTCTTCCCACTGAAGACATTTGCACCGGCTAAGCTCTCCCTCTGCTATTCCTTACCAGGAGACAAAGCAGGAAAGGAGTTTCTGTCCTAATCCACAAATGTTTTACAACATCCTCCTGCAAACAGGTCAGACAGGCATCATTCAATTATCCCCAACCCTCCAGACAAACACTCTGTACACACGCAGGTAGATGGAATTCATGTTCCCTTTCTCCTTAGTCTGTAAACATGAATAGAGAAATGGAAGATTTATTCTGGATTTAAATCAGATCTCTTATCAACTGCATTGCTGGGGCTAGGGAGATGGCCCAGGGGATAAAGCACAGGTGTAAGGACCTGAGTTCAGATCCCCAGAACCCACTTAAAGCAGGCACAGCAGTTCATGTCTGTAATCTCGATATTCTTCTGACTCAGGGTGGTGGGGACAGGGAAATCTACCCTGTCACACCCAACTATGAACAGCAAGAGGCCCAAACAAGGTAAGGATTGACATTCAAAGTTGTCATCTCACCTCTACACACACCACGACTCACGTGTGCCCAAATTCACCCACCTGTACATGCATGCACACTCTTAAATGTGCCCCCTCCCACAGATAAATCCATTGCTTGACCTTCAAAAGCCTCATAGGAACATTCTTTAAAAAGATATCACTTAGCCTACAAAGGGGATCTGGCATCTAAAAGATGGATTTTGAACCAACCTGATCTACAGCCGGCCTATAAAGATCCATACCCACATTCCTGACTGGCTCTGGGCCTTCCAGGCATCTGTCAATCCAAGCAAGAAGGTATGATGACAGCCAGCTCCTTCTCACAGTTCACTGCTATTTTTCTGTTAGCTTTGGCTCAATGGCAGAACATTTGCCAGCATGTACGAGGTCCATCCCTAGCAATGAAAAACAAGCAAACAAACAAACAAACCCAAAAAAGTAATCTTTCACAAAAAGAAGAGGAGGAGGAGGAGGAGGAGGAGGAGGAGGAGGAGGAGGAGGAGGAGAAAGAAGAATAAGAATTCTCAGGTACTCATAAAGGGAATTCATCTGTTTGAAGATGATGACTAGGAAAAATAGTTCCCTGTCCAGATTGAAGGTTTCTTGGCACAAAAAGAAATTTCATTCCATCACGCCAACCCATAGTTAGTACTTCTATAAAACTAGAATGATGTGGTCAAGAAAGGCTTGCTGGCCTGCAGACAAAATTTCCAGGCAGGGATTTTCATCCTTGGTCACTGTGATTTCTTTCCTGCTTTCGTTGCCCTTGGTACATGTTGTGTGCACTCAGAAAACACATGCTGAACTTTGCATCCCAGGGAAATGAGCAACAGAGAGGCTACAGAAAGTGTCCTAAAGTGCCCAACCAGTCGAATCTTTTAGGAAAAATCTAATCAACACCCAAAATTCTGTTTTTCAATACTAGGGATCAAGCCCAGTGGCTCCTGGATACTAGGCCTGAGTTCTGCCATTAAGCAACATCAAGAGCTACGTTTGACTATTTTAGAATAACAATAGCTAGTGCTGTTGGTGAAGGGTGAGTGGCCAAGAGTTAAGCACTTGAGATTCATTTCCCAATTTAAGGTCACCACTATCCTTATCCTGTAGAGGAGGAAAAGAGCAGAGGAGGGAAGTGATTAACCTAAGGTCACACTACTAGCAAATGGCCAAATCAGGATCCAGAGTGGCGGTGTAGAACAAACCCTGCTTTACTGGGGACATGAAGAATTTTGAAATCTCAGTTCTGCTCAGAAAAAACATTTTCTCATCATAACACTCTTCCCCTTGATGCTAAGAAAGAAATCTGGTCAATTCCTTTAAAGAAGATTTTTTTAATTGAGGAAAAAAGTTCATTTTAAGAGACAACAGCATATTTAATCACCAAAAGAAACAACAACAACAAAAAAAAGACTTCTATTCCCCCCAAAAAATCAACCTGTTTAAAATATTAATATGGTGTTTATCTACTGCCTTTCTTCCAGGAACTGAACGAGTTTCATATAGCCCATTAATTCTTGTACTATTTTGGTGAGAAGAGAAAGATAGCTTCGTTATCTATATTTTAACATGAAGGGACAGAAGAGCGGAACCAGCTAGAGTATTGGGAAACGGAGTAAATGTGAATTCCAAGCCAAATGTGAACATGCAATCTGGAGGCCAGCTTTCTCCAGAGTGTTTGCCGAGTGTGGATGGCTTCCCAGAAGCACTCTGGCCACTGATGCGTGCAGATGCTTAAAGAAGCCCGTGGTGTGGCAGCTTTGTCAGGGAGCCCTGTGGTGGAGAGCAGTTTTTGGTGAAATAAAAACATTAGTTAAGGGGATTCTCAAGGTGACAGTGCAGCACGGTCACCAGGATGAAGGGAACAAAGTTGGCTGAGACTTTCAGAGTTTGTGATCCTGCCACCCAAAGGTGTGGCCAAGTCTGCATTTGTCCTAAAGCCCAGATGATGGAAGACTGCTGGCCCACACTTGGAGAAACGATCATCTCCTGGAGCTCAACACCGAGAATAGCACTACAAAAGGCAGCGGAGACCACAGACCTCACTACACCTGGGCTTGAACCTCAGCACTCTCACTGGCTACGTGACTGCCAATAACCTATGTCACTGGCTGCTTTGTACTTCAGCTATTGCTTTTGAAAAAGACAGGCTTACAGTCATGATTTTGCACACAGAATGGGTTCAGTCACTGTTAGCAACCCTCATCTTGTAGAGTCAAGCTACACTTAGCAACCTTCTCAAATGCTACGGAAGCCCTCACTCACAAGGTATCTTTAATTAGGAAATATTCCTTCCAAGAGGTTGGGCAGTCCCCGGGGAAATTAATACCAGGCAGAAATCTTAATTATGGGAATCATCCTGAAACTCATAGGGCTAGGGACTTTGATCAAGGGGAATACTGCTTTAGGACATAAACTCACTAGACTCCCCTGAAAAGTCCTCTTAGCAAGGGTAGGGACTCTAACTTTGATACATTTCCAGAGAGTTAAGTAACAAATTATCAAATTTTAATGATGCTGGCAAGGACAGCTGCATCTGATGGAGGTACATTCCAGAATACTTAGTCAGAATTTTAATGAAAAAGATCTCCCCCTTCCCCGGGTTGCGCCCAGAAGCTAGGATACTGGGTATGGGCTGAAGGATAATGGGATGATGAAACACCGTGTCTAACTTTCTGAAGTTCCGTGACAGAATTTCTTACTGAGAAAAATAGAGTTTAGTCTTACAGCTACTGAGAGTTGGGGGTGGTGGTACACATACATAATTTTAGTGCTTGGGGGTAGTAAAGAAAGAAGTATCAGAAGTTCAAGGACATGCTCAGCTAGTCTGTGGCCAGTCTGAACTACCTGAGACCCTGACACCAAAAAACACAAAATAAAAAAAACATAGAAATATTTTTAAAAATCAGTTATTTACTGTCTTCACAGCTTGTCCCCTGAAAGGCACAGCGGCCGCAGCATCATTTACATTCAAAATGGCCATGGCTTTATGTTCACCCTGGCACTTTACACAGGCAAACAGACCATGCTACTTTTAAAAATGATGGGTCTAATGGAGCCTGTTCAACATCTCACAAATATTCAGTCCCACATGTTCACCCTGCCCCAGCCTCCTTCCCAGAGTCGCACTGAAGGGCTTCAGTCTTTCACTACAGTAGCCAGTAAATAAACAACCCCCACCCACGAAGTACGTAAATGGTCCCTAAGTTATAATACATTGAATTAATATATAGGCTGACTTTATGGGCCCCTAAAAAATGACACACTTGCCTGGGGAGATGGTTCGTGGGGTAAAGGTTTCTACTGTGCAAGGATGGAGGACTGAGTATAGGTACCTAGTACTCATGTGAAAACCTGGACATGTAGTGTAGGTCTGTAATCCCAGCACTGCAGAGGTCGAGATGGAAGGATTCCTGGAGCTTCCTTGCCAGCCAGTCTATTTCAATGGGTGAGCTCCAAGCTCGGTGAGAGGCCCAGTCTCAGGAAGAGAGAGTGGAGAGAAGGAGGAAGGGAGGGAGGGAGAGAGGGAGGGAGGGAGGGAGGGAGGGAGGGAGGAAGGAAAGAAGGAAGGAAGGAAAAAAGGAAGTAGAGAGTGATTGAGGAAAACATCCAATGTCACCCTCTGGGCTCTGCAAGTACATTGCACACACATACACCACAGACTAAATAAAAAATACAACAATACATTCATCTGTGGCCTGCACCTATTTAATATGAGCCTGCCAGCCTGTCACTAGAATTTGCCTTCCCTAATCTCATGCCCATTTTGTGCCTAAAACTTACAAAATGGGAGCAGCCTCTGAGTTCATGCATGGAGGCACACAGCTACCATGCGAGATCTGATAATGCAGTAACTGCCACATGCTGACAAGTCTAGCCTAGTCATGCAGCCACGCACATGCAAAAAAGCCCTGAGACCCTAGCCACAAATGACAGTTGAGGTCCCAGTCAACAGCCAGCAAAACGCTGCAGCCCTGTGGCTGTGGCCGTCTTGGCAATAGACCCCAGCCTCGGTCGAGCTGCCCCCACTGATGCTATTTGAAAGCAAAGGCTACATCGTTGGCTATTCGAACCCACTAAATACAGTCTAGCTTCATTCCACTAAGCAGCAACAAGTAATCCAAGAGCCAACCAGGAGATTCGCACAATAGCTATGCACAGCCTATGACTGTTGTCCAAAAATTCATCTTGATGCAGCTCACCCAACCCAGGATTCTGTCCTGGTACTTCATACAACCCATCGATAACATATTAACAAGTATAAATATTATTTGATGCTACCAAAACTAGTTTCACTCTACTATCCTACTGTTTAAATTTGATTTTTATGTCAAAGATGAAGACTAGGAAGAAATTTTTAACCCTGTTTTGGCCATCCAATAATATAACTCTGACACTTGCCTTTACTTCACTTGCCTTCAAAGATCTACGCATTTCCTTAAGAAAAATACCTTTACTTTTATTCATGAGTGTGTCTGTGTATGTACATATCAATGTAGGTGCCTATGGAGGTCAGAGAGGAGGAATGCCCCTGGAGCCTTCCAACAAGAGTGCTGGGAACTGAACATGGGCAAAAACGGTATGTGCTTTTTTGATGACGGGGATGGGGCAGCAACATAAAGCCTATAATTTTAGCCATTTATCTTCATGCCATTCACTTTTCTACCAGTTTTTGCAAACTGAGTAAAAGCTGCAAAGTCCAAGAGAACAGATGAGCACATGCTACTAAGCAAATCATTTCTAAGTTCGAGTATCGTCCCCCTCTAAGCCTCGAGTTAAGATTCACATATGCAGGGTAAGAGCCAGAGACACCTTCTGAAAGGGTCTCAGTTCTCTACAGATCCATTTCTGCAGGTATTGCCTCTCTGAATTATCCTGTCTGCCAGAGAATGGCAGCTGTATCCACTGTTTACTAATGGAGGGGGCTAGACCATATACTGGGCTTGTATATTTACCTTTGCAGCAGTGGGGTTTTCCAAAACTTCTGCAAACAGGTACTTTCACCTCATGAAATGTTTCCTGGGAATTGAATACAGAGAAACAGACACCTACACGGGAAACGAAAATACTGTTTACATAGCACATTTGTCTTCTGTTGTCTACAGGGACAGGGAGATAAACATACTGGGAAGAGATCGGTATTTGAACTGCCTTGAACTCCATCCCTGCCTTCCTTACCAAGTTATTTCATGTTGGAAGTTCAGTTTCCTGGTCCACACAAAGTGATGGGAATGATCTTCTTCACAAATGAAGCCAGATATGAACCTTAGGAAAGCACATTTATGGGACTCTACAAAGGACTGTCATAATAATATTAATGCCATTACTAGCAACCTCTTAATTATGTCTACACATAGAGGAAGAGTACTATGGCCAGCACTTATTGAAGTATTTTTTTATCTTTACTGCATTGATAATTATTTATCTTAAACAATTTTATTTCTCCTTCCAACTCCCCCAAAATGCAGTAATTGTGAAGATTGAATGTGGCAATACCAGTGTCCTATGACGTCAGCACACTGCCAGAGAACCCAAGCTAACTCCGACCCTGAGAGCCTGAGCTAGGATCTTCTCATTATAAGAGGACTTCCACTACTAGTTCATTCCCCTTGAATCTAGGTCCAAGCTCGGAGCAAGCTGCTGATGTTGATGCCCTGTCCATCCCAAAGAGACCTGCCGCTATGATGGCTGGTTCACAGGAAACTAGCCATCTCCCTCTGCCCTGTCTCTCTGCTTTGTCATGTGAAAGCTCTGACTCCATAGAAACACAACCAAGCAATGCAGGGGGTAGGGCAGAAGCTGAACCAAGATGGATGAACATAGCTCACCTCCTCACTGTGGCACTTCTTACATACTTTCTAGAAGATTCCTCAGCTAGTTCCCAGAAGATTTAGACCCACTTCTCTGTAGTGGTAATCCATTCATTCAGAATGCCTAAGGGATCCAGACCCAACTCTCCCCTCTCCTTTCCTGTGTTTGTTTCCATTTGGACATCCTGACTCACTTTCTAGATAAATAACCTTGTCTCAAGGTCTCTCCATTTGGAGATCCCAAGTAAGACACCAAACAGAGTGGGATGCACCCGACTTGCCAAGACTATCATTAGCCCTTGCCGGGAATCTAAGATGGTCCTTGCCAGCATAAGTGAGTGTCTGGCATTTGCAGTTTCTCTAGTGAGAACAATCACATCAGCTATGTCTTTATAGCATCTGTATTCTCTCTATTCCCCGAGCAGCAGAAACCTTCTACTGAAATATTGAAAAATGTCTACAATTCAGTATTTCTATTATTAACAAGCCTACCTGTGTATTCTAGTGGATGTAAATACCTTGTAAAACCATAAAGCATTATCTCTACTGTATTGTCCTCAGCATCTATTTGAGAGTTGATAGTCCCCAGTTTCCCTGTTCTTGTGATTTCTGGGTCCTTTTCCATCTGGTCTTAGATTCAACTGCAGACCCACTTCATATTGACCTGAATTTGAGAAAACAAATGAGATACTGCCTTTGGCTCCCCATCCATCCACAATCTAGTTGAGAAGACAATTGCATGCATAAATAGCTCTGATTTAAGATGACCCCTGGCTAGTGCTGGAATACAAGCACAGAAGGCAATATACTGGGGGAAAGAGAAATTTGTTTCCAAAGAGAGGATCAGGAAAGGCTTGGGCATTCAGCCATTTATAGACTTCATGCCATCTCATAGAGCTAGGCAACACAGCCAGTAAAAGCATAAGCACTAACGTGAAGGCATGCAAAAATTGCCCTTAGCCCTGCAAACAATCTGTAGCTACAAGAGTGTTTATGTCAATAACACAGTTTGTTGTGTATTGCATAGTTCCTCCAGGGAATGATGCCAAGTGGTTACCAGAATATGTTACTGATTAGGGAGAAGGCAGGGATGGCTCCAGAAGCCAAAACAGGCCCATGTTGAAACAATGGTAACAATCTGTAGCAAGAGCAGGTGGATTGAGGAGAACAGTACTCAGGTTCATATTCCATGTATTTTCTCCATACTTGGAATGAAGCCGTTTCTTGGTTCACAAAAGCAAGGCTGGTCCATCTTGTACAGAGCTGTCTCTCACTTTTAGTTGCCATAGTTCACAAGCAAGATAGCATGAACTGGTTTCCCAAGAAGCTCCAACAACCCTTACCTAGGCATTCTCAGTTCTAGCCCGCCGTTACGTCATCATTAGTGGTCAAGTCATGAGGATTATGTTCCCTGAAGCCCTAGTAATTTTCTTAGTTTTACCTGTTAGTTTTATGCCAGTGAGTCCCATTTGGATTCTGCTGTTTGGACTTGTCTCCAGCCTTCCATTTCTTTTTCTTTTTTCCCAATATAGACTACATTTTGCCACTGTTACCCTTCTGAAGCCAGATATCAAGCTATCTAATGAGTGGCTGAGAAAGGGGGTAGCGGCATAGACAGGCTTGAGTTTAAGTCTTGGCTGTAGAGATTAAAACTCAAAGATATGCTTCCGGAATTGGCAAATGGATCCCATTGCGTCAGTACATAATATATTGTCATACAATCACATCCATTCATTTACATATTACCTATGATTGCTTCTCTCCAGAGGGGAGAAAATTAAGTAGTTTTAACAGGGACTAAATAAAAAACACAAAGCCTAAAAATATTTGCTACAGAAAACCTTTGACCTTGCATGAAAGAAGTATCAGAGATTAATAAAAACTCATGAAAAGAAAACTCAATGCATAATATAATATACTATAAAAACAACATGCATAATATAAATACTTAGTAAATGTCAGATATTATAATTACCATTATTATTTCAGAATTTCTAGTCATTGACCTGCATGAAATCAGAACTCTGCCTCCCTGAATTCTCTGCAAAGGCAGATAGATGCTCAAGGCACACTGGACTTTCCAGCTCCTGGATCATTCCTTTTCACAAATTACACTTTCCATGAGGCTTGAGATATTACATTGTATCTTTCTCTGCTCCCTTCTCCTGAAGCCCAGTTAGATCTAGACCTGCTTCAGTGTCCAATTCTCAGTACCATGGGCTCCAAAGAGGAGTACAAATGGGCTTTTCCTCCTAAATTTCAAATCCCACTCAAATGGAGGACTATTAATGCAACCTGAAACCAAGATTAAAGATTTTAAAAGACTTTATAATTTTAAAAAAAGTCAAATTGTAGGCTTTTCAAGCCAAAGGAGAACCATAGAAATCCATGTGTCTTATTTTTTATAAATTAGGTGGTTACTTTTCTTCAATGAGTATTATCAACATGTAACTAAAACACATTTGCTCTTCTTTTTAACCATTTTTTTTTCACATCTCTTCATTGCTAGAGTAACTGGCTCCTTTCAGGCAAACATTCATCCCTGCATCTGCTCATTCCATCATTTATTAATCACACTGATATTCACGGAGCATCCTTAAGTGGAATGTACTGACCAAAGTTCTAGGGACACAATAAAGAGTGGGCAACAGTTGACATGGCAAAGGGAAGGTAAATATTCATGCAACTAAGTGTTCATTAGGAACACTGAAAACTAAATTCCAGCGTTAGCACTCAGACTTGAGATAAAAGGCTTCCTCTGCCACACACTCCACTGGGATTCATTCCTTGGTGGCAAGCCCGAAAGACGGGGTCAAATGATCAAGTAAGGGAATGTCTGAAACAATAAGCCGAGTCAAAAACCTCTTGTTAATGTGTTATATTTTAAAGTTGCTGTGCAGAGTGACGGGTCTCCTTGAGGTTTCTAACCAGGTGTTGTATGTTATTCATGCTCTCCCCTCTCCTCCTCTGCCTTCATTCATCTCCCCTCCCCCTCTTGTGCTTCCTTTCTTCTCTCCAAGTCATTCATCCTCTGCCTTCATGTCCTAGGGGATGTCACCCCCTTTTCATTTCCCTAACCCCATCATGATCTTTCTAACGTCATAGCCTACGCACATGCACACAAGGCTGAAATCTAGATGCCTTGTACATATGTGAGAATAAGTGCAGTACTCATTTTTCTGAAACTGGCTTATTCCACTTACTCTAATGATTTCTAGTTCCATCCATTTCCCTGCAAGTATAATGTTCTCATTGGGGGGAGGCAGTAAAATATTTTAAGAGCTAAGCCAAAGGCATAGTGATTCAGAGCTTAGAAAGGAGGAGGGTGATCTCTTACCCACCATTTTTGTTGGTTTTTATCAATTTACTTCATTATTATTATTATTCTCTTATGCAATTTTTAATAGCTGAAAAATTATTCCACTGGCTTTTCTTTATCCAGTCATCTGTTTATGCACATCTAGGCTTGTTCCATTTCTTAAGTATTATGAAAACTACATCCATAAACATGAACTTACAAATATTTGTGTGGTACATTGAATTGAATTAGGGTCTCTCAAGTCCTGGACAGATATAGCTGTATCCTCCGTATCCTCTGATAATAATTTTGAGAAATCCCCACACTGACTTCCACAGCTGTTAGACCAATTAATGTTCTCACCAACAATGTATAGTGGTTGGTCTTTCCCCATATCATTGCCAATATTTGCTTTATTAATGATAGCTATTTTGTCTGATGTGAAATAGAGTGTCAAAGCAGTTTTAATTTGTATTTATCAGATGGCTAAGGATGTTGAACACATTTTCAAATATGTACGCATGATTTGTATTCTTCATTTGAAAATTGTTTATCTAGTTCATTAGCCCACTTATTGGTTGGATGATTTGAGTTTTTGATGTTTCATCTTTTCAGTTCTTTATGTATTCTAGATATTAATCCCCCCAATGTAAAGTTGGAAGATTTTTTTCCCAGTCTATAGGCTGCCTCTATACTTAATTTTCCCAATTCTTTTCTGTGCTACTGGAGTTCTATCAAGAAGGTCCTTTGCCCAAGCCTGTTTTGTAAAGTGTTTCTTCTGTGTTTTTCCCTAGTAGTTTCAAATTTTAAGGGCTTATATTATGGTCTTTGAACCTGCTTGAATTGATTTATGTGCAGGGTAAGATGTGTGTGTGTGTGTATGTGTGTGTGTGTGTGTGTGTGTGTGTGTGTGTGTGTGTGTGTGTGTTTGTGTTTATAATTTCATTCTTCTTCAGGCAAATACCTAAATTTCTTTGGCTATTTGGAATCTACTATGCTTCCAAATACATTTAGGATCAGAAAATGTAAATGGAATTTTGATATTGTGTTAAATATATGGATTGCTTTGAGTAATATAATTACTTTTACAGAATTAATTCTGCCAATCCATGAATATGAGAGGGCTTTCTGTCTTCTAAAATCTTCTTCAATTTATTCTTCAGTGTTAGTTATCAACTTTCCTCCTAGGACTGCCATGGCTATATTCTGGTAGCCCATGCTATCATGGTCATTTGATTATAGCAATTTTTTTACTTTCCTTTCTGATTTATTTAATAACCCAGTGATGATTCAAGGGTATATTATCAGTCTCTGAGTGTTTGTATAGTTTCTTTGGATTTGTTTTTGTTTGTTTATTTGGTTGTTTTGCTATTGTTGTCTAGTTTTATACTGCTATTATCTGATAGGACCCAAGAAATCATTTTAATTCATTCTCATTTGTTGTGGTTTACTTCATTGCTTAGAATGTGGTCAGTATTAGAAAATGTTACTTGGGCTGTGTGTTTCAGATCTGTTAGATGAAATGTTCTGCAGATATCTATTAAATCTGATTGTCCTATAGAAGAATTTGAAGTTGCTTTGTTGGTTTTTAGTGGGATAACTTATCTAAAGATGAGAGTTGGGTACTGAACTAATGCATTCTTATTGTACTGAGACCTATGCCACCTTCTATGTCTATCAGTATTGACTTCATGAAACTGAAGCCCCCAAAGTGTGGTGCACTCACATTTTGTTATTTGTGTGTGTGTGAATGTTCCCTACCTTAATATGTGATGACCTTCTTTGTCTGTTCTGATGACTAACTTTGGTTTGAATTCTGCTTTATCAGATACCAGAAAAACTATCTATGCCAGCTTGTTTTAGACTTTAATTGATAAACTGGCTCCCATTCTCTGACACTCGTCTATGGGTTTCTTTGCCAATGTGAAATGTTTCTTTTGTTGTTATTTATGTATTTCTTTGTTTTGTGGTATGTTTATTAGAGACAACAGATTTTTTAAATCAAATCAGCATCTTTTTGGTGAGTTGCTGTCATTTACATGTAAGGTTATTATTGGGAGATATTAGTTACTTCCTATAATTTTATTTGTTGTTTTGCTGGTTGGATAGATTTGTTGTTGTTCTTCCATTCTCATCTCTTAACATTAGGGTTTTCTGATTCTCTGTGCTGAACAAGGACTCCCTCCTAGTATCCTGTTGTCATCGCTTCCCCTCATGGAATTGATTCTACAGTGCTCTCATGGTTGAGAGTGACTTATTTTTCTCCTTTGTATATGACATCCTATGTACATATTGTACATATCCTCTGCAGTGCTGGCTTGATGGTCATTGTCTTACTTCATACTTCTCTGTAAATGTCCTTATCTCTATTTTTTAAAGATAGCATTGCTGAATATAGCAATCTTGCTCGGCAGTTGTATGCTTTCAAGACTTCAAGACAATATACCATCTCATGCTTTCTTGGCTTTTAGTGTTGTTAATGTGAAATCTAATGTTATTCTGTTTCTGCCTTTGGAAGCCATCTGGTGTTTTCTCCTTATATCTTGTAATACCTTGGTTTGTGTTTTGCACCTTGAATGTAATATGTCATGGAGAGATTCTCTCATTTCTATTTAGGGTTCTGCATGTCTTTTGTGTTTAGATATCTATTTCTTTCTCTATATTTGGGTATTTTCTGCTATCATTTTAATGAGCAAATTCTGTATGCCTTCGGTTTTATCTCAGCATTTTCTCCTATCCCATGGATCTTAGGTTTGGTCTCTTGATGGTATCCCAGAGTTCTTGGTTAGTGTGGTCATGACCAATTCTTTTTTTCTTTATTGATGTTTGAATGTAGTATGTCATCATCCTTGCCTTCCATCTCTGATAGTCTTCCTTTTCCTTGATCAAATGTACACATGATGCTGCCCACTGCTTTTTATTTGATTCATTGAGCTTTTTATTTCCAACATTGCAACTTTTATCATGATCTCAATCCCTTTGCTGAATTCTTCTTCCATGTTGTTGACTTTTTCATCCATATTGTTGATCTTCTCTCCATTTTGATGACTGTTTCCTCTGTGTTGCTAAAATTCTTCTCCAGGTCCCAGACAACTTCATCTGCCTGTTTATATCCTCCTTGAGGTCACTGGTCTCCTTTGCTAGTAAACTTTTGAAGACTTTGGCCAGATTACCCATTTCAGTATCTTCAAATTCAGTAGTTAAGGAGTTATGATCTTTGAAGGACTCATGTTGCCTTGAATTTTTGTGTTTCTTGTGTTTTTGTGTTGCAATTTACATAGCTTTTTCTTTGGACATTTCCTCTGCTTTTACTTGGAAATCTTCTCTACTCCTGAGTGCTTAATTCTCAGTGTCACTCACTAAAGAGAAAACAAATTTCTGTAATGGCAATAACTTCAAACCATACAAGATGAAGAAATATACACATCAACCAATTAAGCCCCACTAATAATCATCAATGATTGTGAGCTGGAAAATAGTGAAACTAATTCAGAAAGTGCTAACAAATTAAAGAACTAGTTATGCAGGGTAGTAGTGGTGCACGGCTTTAATCCCAATATTTAGGTGGCAGAGGCAGGTGGATTTCTGTGAGTTCAAGGTCAGCCTGTTCTACAGCTCAAGTTCTAAAACGGGCTCCTAAGCTACACAGCAAAACCCTGTCTCAGAAAAAAAAACTAGTTAGGGTAAATACAAAAATGGAAAATGAATGATACAAAAGAATGGGCAGGGAAGGGGAAGAAATAGAGGCAAAGCAAGAAGGAGTAAGTGAAAGGGGAAAAAAGACAAGGAATAGAGAAGAATATTATAGTGGGAAAGAGAAAAGATCAAGAGTGGGAAAAAAGAAAGAAAGAAAAAGGAGGGATTTTTCCCAAAATAAGAAATTTTTACAACTAAAATAAATGTAAGAAGATTTTTTAAGTGAAGTTTAAAAATGCTAGAGTCAGAATATTATTAAAATAGATGAGAGGAAGACAGGACCTGGAGTTAAAAAACAAAAGGAGAACAATGGATCAATAATGAAAAATACAAACAAAAATGGGCATGCTTTAATCATTAAAGAATGTAGGATGAATTTCCTCAGATCTTCAAAATAAAACTGTCATATGATCAGGAGTCATGCCTCCAGGTATATGTATTATGAATGCACATATATATACATATATATATATATATATATATGTACACACACAAAATGCACACCCAAGGTAAAATAATGAAGAGTTTATACTAAAATCTGCATTCTCATGTTCAATGCCAAATTATTTCCAACAGTCAAGATAAAGAAATAGCTTAAGTATTTGTGGATAGACAACTGCACAGAGAGAGTGTATGAACAGTGGAGTATTAGCCAACTTTTAAGAAGGCTGATCTACCGTCTGTGATTATGGTAATGAACCTGAAGGCCATAGTGTCAAATGAACTGCAGTGTTTTTTCCTTGGCACTGTATATAACCTGAGATTATGTGAGAAATGATTTCAGAAACATAAAAGACTAGAGCAGTGGTTACAAGGGGTGGGAAAGGGCATGAAATGAGCAGATGCATATCAGAGGGTACACAGTTTCATTCATAAAAGATCAGTGGGTCTAGAGCACACATGCATACATGTATAAGAAGACAGTTACCAAAACCTTGTTGAACACTAGAAACATGTAGGGGTGTGAGTTTAGGAAGTGTACACATACAATGTGATTGTGAGATGAGAGATATGTTTATTGACTTGACAATAGTAATCATTGTCTATTAAAATATCATGCTGAGCTGGGTGGGTATGTGCAGTAATGCACACCTATAATCTCAGCACTCGGGAGGCTAAGGCAGGAGGATTGCCATGAGTTTGAGATCAACTTGGGCTGCAAGTTCAAGGCCACTGTAAACTATGGAGTGAGATCCTGTCTTAAAACAAACAAGCAAACAAACAAACCCCCCAAAATCATGCTATATACCTTAAACATATCTAATAAAAATTAATACAAAGTATGGACTATTTTGTAGCAAGAAAAATATGAAGATATTAAGTGGTGAGTCCTACCTAGTCAATTTCTTCCCTGGATTGTCTGAAGTCCACTGAGCCTATTGGTTTCTTTTTTTAAAAGGAGAATAAAGAATGAAGAATTTGAGTATTGAAAAAAATGTCAAAATTCTGGGAAAAAATATTTTGTATAGGTACCTTTTGGGAAAAAAAATCAAACAAACAAATAATTTTCTTTAAGAAGCATCCAGACGTCTTTGCTTTCATGAGTGAGGTTTTGTCAAGAATATATTCAGAATCAATAAACTACAAAGTTCTTGCATTTGTCATGGTAAGTAGCTTAGCAATCAGGATGCCTTGTATCCTACATAATCAGAGGCAGACTGTTTCTCAGCCTTTCCACACAATGTGACACTTTCACACCAGCAGATGACTGTGTTCCAATCACCCTAGTTAAAGTTAGAGGCAGTCACCAGGGTGTATATGGAAAAGGCAAGAGGGAAGAACCTTCAAAGGTCAAGTTCAATGTTAAAGACACTTTGTCCATGAGGACAACGGAGATGACTGTTAGCAGTCCTTTCAGGGGTATTCATATGAGACTTATGAGTGCTGGCGCAGAGTGTAGGGGGTCCAGACCTGGCCTTCCCACATCAAATTCTTAGACTGCAGTGAATAAGGGGGCCTGTGTTGACGCAGGAGACTCTGAGGTGGATCACTGACACACTGACACAATGCGCTCAGCACAAAGAGAGTCTCAGAAGTGTGATTGTTGAACATTCTATGGTAAGTTGAAGGCACAGCATTGCTACCCTCATTCTACCTAAACACACTTCTGTGTCTTACAGTATTTATTTACCCCATTTTTTTTGTCTTATTGTCTCAAAGCCAATTTGAGTGAGGTCTTTGTAAGTAGTCACTTGTTTCCTCTTACAGCTTGCCTGAGGTGAATGTAAAACCTTTACTAAATGGCCATCACATTAAATGAAGTCATTCTATAATAAAATTACTATGACTATTGAAACATTGAGTGCAGGTTTACAATGTAGAACATTCAGATAAAGGAAGAAGCGTTGCTTAAGCTTTCTATATCTGCGCAGTAATGGGAGAGAAGACAGCCTGCCATGACACAGAGGGACCCACAGTCCCACCAATAAGAAGTTCCTGCACTTAGACAACACTCTCCTCCCCCACACCAATTGCTCTGCTCTAAATTTAATTCTACGGGAATTTTTTACTTTAACAATCTCACAATGTAGGGCATAGTGTCTTTAAACACAGTCCTAAAGAGAAACCCTAATAAATCACTGTTTTGGACAATAGCCATGTCTCTAGTATAAACTAGAATAGAAGATAAATGACTCTGCAGAGGGCATTCACCTAAATAGGTTTTTCCTTGGTGACAATGACAATCCCCTACCTGGATCATGGGGTGTGATGGAACCTCTGGGGAAGTTGAGAAGTCAAGATGTTAGTGAAGGGACTTGGAGGCCTTTGACCGAACATCCTTGCCTACACTAATCTTGACCACAAGGCAAAGATATCAAGAAAAAAGATTAAGCAGTTGATTTCAAGAGCTATTTTTTTTTTAGGATAAAGCCAACATCAGGATGGAAATAAATTAATTTAAAATAGGGAAGGAAAAAGGCAGCCAATAAAAGGCAAGGACAAGGGCACAGAGGTTGACTGAAGAGGGCCAGAGGAAGCTAGAGTCTGGGCCCAAGGGTAAAGTCAAGGGAGAATGATGCCTGGGGGAGTGGAAGGGGAAAGTGGGAGTTTGAATCCATAAAAGGTCTGAGTTCCATTGGGGTTTCTGCCGTGAATGATAACTACAGGGAAGGGACTTCATCTAAGACCAGTTCTTCATTTGTTATCCGGGAGTGTACAATTGTATCTATTGGGAGTTTATGCTAAGCATACTCAAATATAAATGACCAAGGTGGAGGATGATGAAGAAACAGACATTTACCTTACTAAACATCTCTCTAACTTTTTTCTAGGCAGACCCCCAAAGAAATCATCTGTCTTACTACGTTTAAGTTAAAAAAAAAAAATAGCAACAACACCGAGCATTTATGGGAGAGTACTGAACTATTTGAGGAAGAGCATTCAGAGAGTATTTTTCACCACAATTTTTCCTCGTACTCTGTAGAACCCCACAGGCACGTAGGGTGCAACAGGAAGCATTAATACCTGTAATAATACTTGAGTGACAAACTCACTGGGTTCATATAAGAGAATAATGAGATTGAAATAGAGACTGCACTGTGCAAAATAGCAGTGCCGTAATGCAAGTGCCACATGAAAGCAATGTGTATAATCACCACCTACTAGCAAATGCCCTTCTATAGAAAGAACTCTGGGACATAACATAATGACTATGGGTCTCTTCTTTAATAACTCAACAAAAGGAATTAGCCACCGGGCAGTGATAGCGCATGTCTTTTACCCCAGCACTGGGGAGGCAGAAGCAGACAGATCTCTGAGTTCGAGACCAGCCTGGTCTATGGAGTAAGTTCAAGGACAGCCAAGGCTAACAGAGAAACTTAGTCTCAGTCTCGAAAAAAACCAACCAAACAAAAGAAATTAGCCAAGGAATGCCATAACTGCTACTCATTCCATCACCTAGCTAGTCCTAGTATTGACAGTATCATCTAGGCTCTGTGAGGTTCATCAACAAAGGTGTCCTCAAAGCTGTTGCTACCATTGTTAAACTTATTATGTTCTCACTCACAACTTACTATTTGTAAGCTGTTTTATAATTTAATGATGACACATGTATCAGACACTCTTTAAAGAGGAGATGATTGTCTGAGGCAGATACCTCTGTCTTCAGATAGACGTAAGGTCAAGTTTGTTTTCACCAGCATATGTATTGCGTATTGGACAGGTCATTTTCCTTGTCTGACTAAAGTCCCTCAAATGCCAACTAAGTGCCTTGCTTCTCAGGCTTGACAGGTTCAGAACAGACCCTTGTACTGAAAATCCATTCAACTGAGTGGCCTCTCTGTATGCTCAGTTATCCACCTATCAGTGAGTACATACCATGTTTGTCTTTCTGAGTCTGGGTTACCTCACTCAGGATGATTTTTTTCTAGATACATCCATTTGCCTGAAAACCTCATGATGTCATCGTTTTTCTCTGCTGAGTAGTACTCCATTGTGTATATGTACCACATTTTATTTATCCATTCTTCAGTTAAAGGGCATCTAGGTTGTTTCCAGGTTCTGGCTATTACAAATAATGCTGCTATGAACATAGCTGAGCATGTGCCCTTGTGGTATGATTGAGCATTCCTTGGGAATATGCCCAAGAGTGGTATAGCTGGGTCTTGGGGGAGATTGATTCCCAATTTTCTAAGAAAGCACCATATTGATTTCCAAAGTGGCTGTACAAGCTTGCAATCCCACCAACAGTGGAGGAGAGTTCCAAAGGGCTGATTTCTAATCCACCTTCCTTTTTCCCTCTGCCAACAATCCAAATGTCTCCTGTCCACCAATCAGCAAACTAGTTAATTCTCATATTTTCAAATTCAGCTTGTGGCTGGGGGAGATGGCTCAGAGAACAAGAGAGCTTTCTATGTAAGCATGAAGTCCCGGATCTGGATCCCTAGTCCCCATCTAAACTAGGCATAGGCAGAATCATGTATGCTTATAATCCTGTCACCAGAGGAGAAGGTGATAGCAAGAGGGTGGCTGGGACTTCCTGGCTAGCTAGCCTAGCTGAAAGAAAGCAGGAAGCTTCAGTAAAGGACTCTGTCTCAAGGGAAATGACAGGATAGGACACCCAACATCCTCCTCTGGCCTCTTGCATGTAACACACACACACACACACACACACACACACACAAATAAATAAATAAATAAATAAATAAATAAATAAATAAATAAATAAATAAATAAAACTTAACTACTATTTTCCCCCAGAAAAGTCTTCCCTGGCCACGTATCACCAAAGCATCCTGCTTTTCATCCCAACAATCTCAATCTTTTGTAAAAGTGCCCTCTGCATGGAATTAGCATGATTATCTTATGATTTTACTACTTTCTAAAAAGTAAATTTCATGAGACCTGGGGACACTATCACTAATTTGTACCCAGCATGTGGTATATGGGTCTTCAATAAATATCATTTATTAAATGAATAGTGGAAGAGAAATAGTGGAAAGCAGCCGGCTTGCATGTGTGGAAGGGTAGGATTCTCACGGGTAATTCTGACTACATAGTCTGATCACTTCAGATTGAGGTCCCACTTTCTAAGCCAAGGACTGCTGATTGCATTAAAACACATTAAAGTCACTTTTAAAAATACAGTACCATGAAAATGTCATAATCAGTATTTTTTTATTGTTATCATAGTTTGGTGGCTGGTGTCTGTTTTTGTACCTGTTCTGGTGCTTAACAGACTTCATGTGAGTTTGATGGTTTTGGAATCAAGAAACAAAATATCAGCCCTAGTTAATTAGGGAACTCCCCAGTTTACAAGGGTTTTCAGGACTGAGAAGATGTAGAATGAGCCTTAACCTGTTTCTTTATGATTCTCCTTTTCTCCTTCCCTGAGCTGGCTTCATCCTTGAGCACACAGTAAAAAGACTGCCATGCTTCTGCTGTGACAATGACTTTGGCCAAGAAAGACCATCTTTCCAAAAACCTTATCTTTTCCAAAGCCCCTGGCCAACATCTCCTCCCATCTTCTTTAACTGTACTTTAACAATTATTTGTCTAGGGATCATTGGTTGTTGTGGTCCTAGGTTGTTACCCCAATTACTGCCAAGGAGAAAGGGAATAAATCAGATGCATTCCGGATGGGAGGGCAGGCTTGCTTTCCCTGAAGCATTTGTTTCTGTCACAGGGAAATATGGATGTCTAAAAGTAAATCAGATAAGAAAGAGTGAATATTTTCTGGGTAGAAAACAAATGGGGTCCACTACATTTCTAAAAACTAAAAACTTTAGGCAGAATGTTTAGACAAAACCCAAGACATGGACAAATGCTTAGTAACCTTAGCTGCCCTTTTCTTGGGACTAAAACTACAAACTAATCTGCTTTTCTATCCTAGACATTTAGGCACAGAATGTATTAAACCAAGGGCAGATATAGTCTTATACAAACCCTTTTGTAGGTTCTTTTACTTGATTTAAACATAATATATTTTCCAGTTAGGTTTTAGTCAGTCAATATGTTTAAGTATTTATACTAAGAAGTACACAATTTAAAAATACTGCACCATACATCAAGTCTCAGTACAGCTTCCCCCAGGAGCTTAGAAGCCAATGCCTAACATATGGGCCATGTCAATGAACAGTGACAGCATTCGATACCATCACTCAGTAAGTTAAACACTAATACTTAAATATGGTATAAGTATGTATGTCTATATAATCCCTTTAAATAAAAATAGAAATACTAAGAGAGTAGTTCAGTCTAGCAGTGTGTAAAAGCCTGGCTACTGGAACCACGCAGAATGCAGTTTGTAGTCATCCTATGGAGTAAGCAGAGACCACTTGACAACTGATGAATCTTCCCCTGTTCGTGTCCCCACCTGAAAAAAAAAATGTACCTAATCTCAACGGGCTGCTGTTAGGGTTGAATTAAATGAGATGGCACAAATAGTAGGTGTCACTGTGTCCAGCATGTACTATGCAGGAAAACCTGTCCCTGTTCATGGAGGGTGTATTATGTTTGTTGCTTCCTTATCTAGATGAGTAAAATATGTATCAGAAACAACAAAGCAGGGAGTTTTGGCCTAACTCAATTAGTTTGGGAGCAATTTCAATCTGTGTGATAAGGAAGGCATGGAATGGCAGTGTGTAGTACCATGTGTGGTGCCAGGAATGGCTCTACGGCCGTAGAACACAATGGAGCCACTCACATGGAGCAGACAGGAAGAAGAAAGAGCTAGACAGGAGCCAGGAGTGGGTACCATCTTCAAAGGCCCTCTACTGCTTCCGCCTCCTAAGGACTTCACAGCTGAGGATCACATATCCAAACGATGAGCCTTCTGTTCATCACTGTGATAAAATACCACAATCAAAAGCAACTAGGGAGGAAAGGGTTGATTTCAGTTACACTTCAACAAGTCAAGGCAGGAACCCAGAGGCAGGAGCTGATGCAGAGGCCATGAAGAAACATTGCTTACTGACTTGTTCCTCATGGCTTGTTCTGCATGCTTTCTTACATCATCCAGGACCACCTACCCAGAGTTGGCATCACCCACAGTGGGCTGTGCCATCCCGTATCAATCACTTATCAAGAAAATCCTCAGCAGACTTGCTTATAGACCAGTCTTGTGGAGACATTTTCTCAATTGAGAGTTAGTCCCTCTTCCCAAATGACTCCAGCTTATGTCAAATTAACATAAAAACTAACCAATATACACCCCCAAACCCTTAGAAGATGACTGAAACTTTGGACAACAATGGTGTGTGTGTATGTGTGTTTAATATATATATGTATATATGCCTATGTTAAATTGTATAAATTTAGCAGAGTTATATGTTACTATTAATGAAATTGAACCATTACAGAAGTGCATTGTAGTAAAAGATAGATGAATATGATCTTCCTCTTTCTTAAAATATCTCATTGCAGTGTGTTCAACCTTGTACTTGCAAAGATGTAAAAATGGGACATGACTTATGGCAGCATGGAGGAGGACAGTGAGAGATTTCACCAGGCTACTCACAATGGCACACAGTTTGAAACTTATGAATTGTTTATTTCAGAAATTTTCCATTTAATATTTTCAAGCTAGTTGAACATGGGTAACTGAAATGAGAAAATAAGTAGCAAAATAAATAAGTGGGGCTCCCATATTTCAAGAAGTTCAGCTGCTGTTAGAGCTGCCATCATCCTGGGTTCAGTTTTATGAAAACTTGGTGTTAAAGGAAGTACAGGATACAGAAGGGTAAACAGAGAGAGGATTGCTGGTATAATCACAAGTTGTACTGAGGACTCAATGAACAACCAGAAGTGGGCCAGAGACGACTCTGGATGGAAAAGAGCATATTTGTGTGGCACTATCTCACCCAATGCTGCTATTAAACCATTTAAGTAGCTATTTCCTCCCTTCTTCCCATCTCAATCTACTTAACATATGCCTTCTTCTTAGGAAACAGTAACTGAGACTCTGGAAGTCACGTGCCACAAATCCTTGCATAGAAGGACATACACACTTTCTGAGAGACAAGAGACCTGCTAATGTCTGCCACTGGTAGGATAATACAGGGAGGGTGGATAGATGGCTCTGTAATTAAGAGCACTCACTTTGCACCCATGAGGACTGAGTTCAGATCCCAGCATCCACATAATTAGCTATGTGAGGTCTCACATGTACCTGTCACTCTACTGCAAAGGAAAAGGAATAGGAGAATTCCTGGGGAGTACTTGATGGACCCCAGATGAAAAACATGAGCCCCAGGTTCTGGCCTTCATGGACTCAGAGATGTATGCATCCAAATAAACACATAGGCACATGCATATAACATGTGCACACACCACCACCACCACCACCACCACAAAAGAAAGATAAGAAAAGAAAAGAAAAGAAAAGAAAAGAAAAGAAAAGAAAAGAAAAGAAAAGAAAAGAAATTGAGAGGGGAGAAGGAAGAAAGGAAAGGACACCTCAGTACCTGGCAAATTGAAGTACTCCAAAGATGACCTTTGAATGGGAAAACAAAATAAAAATAGACAAGCTAACAAAAAAAGGACTTGTAAACACCAGGAACTAATCTACCATGCCCTAAGATGAGCCCAGCAGAGTGGGAAGCATGCAAGACTCTGACACCTCGGACCTCCTCTCCTACTTCTCAGTGACCTTGAACAATTTTCTGAGCCTACTTGCACCTCTTGCCCTCACCTGTGAAAAGGTCACCAAATAGCTGCTACCTCACACACTTGCAAAAGAATGAGACTGATTGGTGGTTCTGTCTTTGCAGGGCACTGCTGTTCTTCCTTTGAGTTCCACCCACCCCACAGTTGAGCATAGGAAAGTCACAAATCTGCCTCTTTTCAGAGATGTGGATGTCTGCTTTTCCAGCCCTGGGAACTATGCACTTACAAAGAAGTGCTTTGCTGAACTCTGTGCAGGAAAGCAATCACTCCCACTCCCGTCCACACACCAGGAGCTGAGTCTGGAGTCATGGTGGAAATCAATTGTCAACTTGACATTATCTAAAATCACCTAAGGGACAGACCTCTGGGCATGTTTGGGAGGAAGTTGCTGTATTGAGTTAATTGATGGAGGAAGAACAACCTGATGGGCTGGAGGCCTGAACTGAACAAAATGAAGGAAAGTGAGCTGAGCACCAGCCAGCACCTGTCTCTCTCTGCTTCCTGACTACAGATGCCATGTGACATGTGCCTCACGCTCCTGTTGCCAAATCTTCCTGCCAAGATGGACTGCACCCTCCACATGTGAGCTGAAATTAACCTTTTGCTGTATGTTGGTGGTGTTACAGCAACAGGAAAAGCAAGTAACACACCAGAGGAGATGGCTAGTGTTTTCCATTGCTCTGAGACTCAGAATGAGTCCGAAGAACAGCACTCATAATCAGTAGGCTGTGGGGAAATTTTAAAACATGGAGTTTCTTATTCCTAACATGTTTAGAATTTCAAGAAAAGAAAAAAAGAGCATGTAACCAAACAAGAGCACTTTCTGGTCACATACATAGGATGTCTACCCTGAAACCCTCCCTGCTAATATGTGGAGCAACCCGTTTTTTTCCTTCTCATTCACCTTTAACTGGGGTGGGCAGACACAGATAACACACAGTATACACAACATGCTGTGAATGATATGGACTCTCTTGTTCTAAGTTTACTTTCTAGAGTCATCTTTCCTCTATTTTTGCCCCAAATGCTGGGCATAAAATGTTCCACTTTCCTGTAATCTTTGCATTTCCTTGCTTTGCATTCTGGAATCCACCTACCTGGATTCAAATTTGGATTCACCCCACCACCACCACCACCACCACCGATCCCGTATAGAAATAGGCATGGTACTTCTCTCTACCTCTATTTTCTTAACTGAAAATTAAAAATTATGGTATAGGCCTGCAACCATACAGGCCTATTGATTATCTGAACTAATAATGGTAAATAGCATGGAACATGGTGATTCTTAACCCTGGGGCACATTCAGGGTCTTCTGGGGAGCTGTCTAAAATTTGCAGTGCCTGGCTCCACCTTGGCCAATTGAATCAGAGTCTTGAGGGGTGAGACAAGGATACTGAGTAACTTCTAGAAGTTTTTCTTGACATCTATACCACATCTCTCCATGCTCAGAGAGCCTACCAAATTCTGGGCAGAAGTAATATACAAGCTGGAGGGTGGGGAGGAGTGCTGTGACTTTCTACCTTCTAGACACGACAAGGCCATTACACTCAAGAATTCACAGTAGCTATGGTTACCTACACCAGACCTGAAGTCCACTGAGCCCACCAATATTTCAGCATGGATAGGGGAGGGACTCATGAGACCCCCTGTGAGCTGAAGAGCTATTGGCACTTGCTGGCTGCTGGGGAAAGTGGAGTCATTTTTCTCCAGTTGTTCAGCCACTAGTTAGCTGCCTACACACCAATAAATAACCCCACACTCATGCTCATACAGCAACCTGCAATAAACTCAGTGGGTCAAAAAAAAAAAAGACACAGAAGAGAACCAGAGGGATTCTGGAGAAAGGGGATGAGGAAGATAATGAAGGAAATTTGATTAAAAATGAATTCTATACATGTGTGAAATTGTCAAATAATAGACTTCTACATATTTTTTAATTCTCCTGCAGATGTCAAGACAGCTCAGTGAGTAAAGGCATCTACTGACAGCCCTGATAACCTGAGTTCAATCCCCAGAACCCACATGGTGGGGAGAGAGAGCCAATCCCTACGAGTTGTTCTCTGACCTCCACATGCGTACCATAGCAAGTATCTGCACACACATCCACTAAATAAGTAAATGTAATTTAAAAATGTAAGTCTACCCTAGAGATTTAAATGGAAAGGGGGTCTGGGGACCAATTGTTTTGTGTATGGCCACTGCTCTCCAAGTGTTGGCTACTGATAGTCACACAATTTAGCTGCCCAAAGAAGTCAGATAGATGATATTGCACTTCTTCTTTTTAATGTACTTTGCATCTGGATTCTTGCTCCCACTCCCATTTACTTTGATCCAGCATGTACCTGCAACCAATATAAATCAGAGCCAAAGATGTCTTGGGGTGCTCCCACTGAGACAAAGGTACCTTTGAATACAGGTCTTCCTATTAGCCCAGAGATCAGAGAGGAAATGTCAACTTCTCCAAAGGGGTCCTTCCTTTGATATCATTGTGGGCTGTCTTGTAAAAGTTCTTCATGCTGCAGGATTGAGGGCCGGGAGGATTCAGTCTAGTCACCAGAAATGCCTAAATAATGCAAAGCAAAGAGAGGTGAAGAACAGGAAATGTGAATTTTGTGAACCTGCATCCCTCTCATCAGTGTGGATAATCATCTTTCTGCAAATGTCCTTTTGTCATATTTATGATGGTGACACATCCATTATGAATACAGCAGCTCATTTGCAACATGACCTGGCAAATATTGAATGTTCTAGGCTACATTGAATTCCAAGGTAACTGAAATCATTTGTGTTTCTTAGTAACCAGATAGAGTTTGGATCTCAGAAAGCTTAAAATAGTAGGGCCTTTTTGACTTGTGTTTCACAAACCCAAATCTAGACAAAGTTTGAAGAAGAAGCCTGTGGTGATTTGAGTCGGTTGGGGTCAAGGTCAAGAGGAAAAGGCTGAGAGTCCAGGACATGTTGCTGAGGGAGCGACTGAAGGAGCTGCTTACAAAATGCCTTCCTGGCTTAAATCAACTGACATCTCCTCCAGCTAAATAGGATGCAGAGTAACTCACCAAGCTTATCAGGGATCAGGTCCACAAATCCGTCCTGTTGAGAATCTTAGAGGTCTGAATCTCAACATCCAACTATTGAACACTCACTACTCTGCTTAGGCTGAGAGTCTGAGACAAAGTAGGTTCAGTTCAGACATTGTTTATGTTCCAATCACCTTGCTGAATACCAAATACTAGTGTAGGCTGTGGCAAGTGCTAAAGAGAAACACAGGTGTTGAAGGCAGAAGACATCTTGTAGCCAGGACAGTACAGCCATTGAGTTTCTCGTTCACTGTGAATCCTGAAGATAGTTTAGTAGATCAGTACAAAGAGCTTTCCAGAATGGACTAGAATACACAGGTCTAGACCAGCTCTAAATATTTCACTCTAGTAGACAAATATGAGGATTTGGCTCTGTTTTCTAGATGTTTTATTGCAGCCATGTATGATTCTATGTACGTAAAAGTGTGTGTTGAATCAAGAAATGAAGAGGAATGACTTGGCTACAGCTCAAGATCCTCCTCCACAAAAGAATGAAGTGCAGGCTTCTAAAGACAGAGACCCTTCAGGCAGGCAGGACTTACAGAGCAGTGACTCAGGGCACATACCACATACAGCCCACCGGGAACTGGTCAACAGGGGGTTTTATTATTGTTTTTGCTTTATGAGTCATAAAATGATCTTGAAAACGTAAGTTGTTAACCAGCAGTACAAAAATCTGGAGGCAACATGTTTTTAAAATACAGACTTTGGGTATCGCTCCAAAACAACTAGTCTGACTTGCTATAAACTGGGATAACCTGGGCAAACCTTCTTCCATTCAAGGAAACAACTTGACAGGTAGATGGGGTGGATCTAGATCTATGTTGATCTCTGTCCCTGGGCCCCTTCTGGCAACTACTTGATCACACTGTTCACCCTTAAGCCAACCTACACCTCCAGCCTCATTATCACTCACTATCTGTTCTAGTCGAATATGAGCTAAGTCAGTTAGGAATGTTTCCAACAAAATCCCCTGGATGCAGTATTCACTCCACTCCACACTCTCTTACAGTTAAAACCTGTATCAAAGCTGAATTCCCATAGGTGCTCATTGGAAAGCCTCTTTGCATCTCCTTGCATCTCCTGGCCCTCCGTAGCCCTGAATTCTCCTCATATAGTTTCCTTCCCCAGCAGCACTTGTACACTCATAGTTTCCTCAAACATGTAATCTTTATTTATCATTATCTGTCTGCTTGAGTGTTCATGAGCTCCCTAAACGAACAAATCACATCTCATTTATTTCTGTTTTACCATCCCATTGTCCAGACCAGTAAATTGCATAAAACAGATAATCAATAACTGTTTGATGAATTAGATTACAATACACTTCAATATAAGCTTATTCATTATAGCATTGCTGAAAAAAGCAAAATACTGAAAACAGTCCAATTGCCCATCAGTTGAATTTGAATAAATCATTACGGTGCCCTGTTACAGTACAGAAATGACAGAGACAGTTGAAAGTGTCTTAGATCTACATCTGGTGGTGTACAAAGACACTCAGTATGTATTATTGAGCAAGATTGCAATTGCCAAAACCCAAAGGGAGAGTATTATTCAATCATTTTGCAGAGGTTTATAACATAAAAAATCCAGAAAAGATGTAAATTTGTTTGAGAAAATTATTTACTGAATGCTTACTAGGAATTATTCTTAGCTACATAGGTAAGATTTAACTAAGCAACGTGTCTAGAGACATGAGGTTAGCATTCTATTTGAGGGATAAAGGAAAATTACATATAAACATAAGTCATAATATGCACAACAAAGAAAAACAAGACAAGAAATTGAACCAGAAAGTGAAATGACCAGTAGGGCATGAGGACACACAATTTTGACACCAGTACTAGAGATACAGAGACAGGAAGATCTGTGTGAGTTAAGGCCAGCTTGGTCTATGGAGGGAATGGCAGGTCAGCCAAGGCTGTACAAATTAGACTCTGTCAAAAAAAAAAAAAAGTCAAATGTGAAGAACATTTGTATATTAAATAATGAAATGAGTTGGTAAAGAAGCACCTTTATCTCTGATGAGAGATTCACACACACACACACACACACACACACACACACACACACACACACACCCCTCTGTGTAGTGGGTAGCCATTCCAGGTTTGATCTGGAAGTTCCAACCCCCATTGAGGCTTCGGTAACTGTCATGCCTACAAGGCAGGGCCGAGAGAGGACCCTGAAGACCAGAGATTTGGATGTGTTGCCTCTCTTGGTTCCTGGACCCTGGACGCTGGAGGTAGACTGAGCAGAGTTCTCCAGAGAACACCACCGGACTGCGCCACACCTTTCCCAGACCCTGTTACCTATCCCTTCACTTGTAAGTTACCCCACAAAATAAACCTCCCTTTTAACTACGTGAAGTGGCCTTAATAATTTTACCAATACTCCTCTGCCCCAGAATCCAAAACAAAGTGAGAAAATAAGCCACACATCTGGGGGAATAAGGATAGAGTGCAGCAGAATCAGAGAATCAACATCAGTCACAGTGTTTAACACACTACAAGAGAGACAGATATCCACTCTCAATGAGGCAATAGGGCTTAGGACTTTTAAGAAAATAAGAGTTTAACAATGAATATGGCAATTCTGAGAAGCTTATTGGGCTGCTACATGGGAGACAGGCAGTGCAATGTGTGGTCTAGAGTTCAGGAGTGAAGGCCAGGGTGGATTTAGATTTGAGATCATACATAAATGGCATTTAAATCCATCTGTGGGGTTGAAGAGGAAGCTAGCTAGTGTGAGGATTTGTTGTGCAAGTCTGAGGGCCTAAGTTCAAATCCCTATCACTCATGTTAAAAAAAAAAAAAAAAAAAAAAAGGCCAGTGTAGCCACATGTACTTATAATCCCATTGCTGGGGATTTTCTTAGTTGCTTTCTATCGCTGCATTCCTGTGATAAACACCATGACTAAAAGCAACTTGAGGAGGGCAGGGTTTATTTCAATTTACAGTTATAGTCTATTATGAAGAGAGGTGAAGACAGGAACCTGGAGGCAGGAACTGAAACAGAGGCCATGGAGGAGCACTGCTTACTGGCTCGCGCCTTATGACTTGCTCAGCCTGCTTTCTTTTACAGCCCTGGACCACTTGCCCAAGGTTGGCACCACCTACAGTGAACTGGATCTTCCCACATTAATCACTAATAAAGAAAACTCGCTCCATAGACTTGCCTATTGTCCAGTCTGATAAAGTTGAGATTCCCTCCTCCCAGATATGTCTAAACTTGTATCAGGTTGACAGAAACCAAGCTGCACAGCGATGGGAGTCCCTGGGTTATGCTGGCTACCAGCCCAGCTCCAGGCTCAGTAAGAGATCCTGTTTTAAAGAAATAAGGCAGAGAGTGGCAGAATAGGACACTGGACATCCTCCTCTATATCTCTTAGGCTCACATGGGTGCAATTACCCACACACATGTATGTGCATATCACACACACACACACAGAGAGAGAGGGGGGGGGGAGAGAGAGAGAGAGAGAGAGAGAGAGAGAGAGAGAGAGAGAGAGAGGAATAAGTAAATAGATAAATAAATAAGCAAATCATTTTTTCTAGTTTAGCAAACTACTTGAAAATAAATATGGAAAGCCAAGAGGTCTGAGAACTAAGATTGGTCACATTGTACTGTGTAGCCCTAGAAGAAAAGAAGAGGTAAGCAAAGGCTCCACAGGGACCTGAGGTAGGAGGGCAAGGGGGAGGCCACAAAAGAAGCCTAGTAAGAAGGTGGGCCACTCTCCAAGAGGTGGGAGATACACTCCATAAAATAGTGTTAAGAGGTTGAATAAAGGACTGGGAACTGGCCATCGAATTTTGTGACATGAAGGTCACTAGTGACCTGAATAAAAGCAATCTTGGAAGAATGATAGGGACAAAAGTCAGAGTAAATGAGGATCTCAAGAGAAAGAGAAGGCAGGATTGACAGGGAGTTCATATGACCCCTTCAAAGCCTTTTCAAAATTAAGAAATATCAGACAAATTGAGAGGCATTCTAGAAATCATCTAGCCTGTTGTCCACAAAAATGTCAATGTCAGGAAAGTTGAAGAAAAGCTGAGGGAATGTTCCAGGTTAAAAGAGGCCAGGGAGCTATGACAACTGAATTTCATCTAGGATTGGAGATTGGCTTGGGATTTTGAGAAAACATTTATAAAGAACATTATTGAAACAATTGACAAAATTTCACTACAGTCCACATTCTTAAAAACAAAAGGATTGTGTCAATGCTAAATTTCTCTGGTGTAGTAGCTGAATAGTGGTTGGGTAACACAGTGCTTTTTAAAAAAAAAAAACTTCAAAGCACTTCACAGTGGAGAACAATGGTAGCAAGTGATTCAGAAAAGTCAGTAAATATGGATAGACATATTTCCCTGTGCACATATGTGTAGTTATGTATGAAACTAAAATAGACAGATACATGGAGATTACAAAATGTAAACACATGGGATCTAGGTGAGAGATATATGGAAGTTCTCTATACTATTCTTATGGCTTTAACTGCATTTGAAACTATTTACAGTAAAACACTTTTTGAAAATATGAATGGTGTTTATTTCTGAGTAATGAGGTAATGGATTTTTCCCTGTATCCCAATGTCTAATTTCTTCTTTATCAAAATAAATAGAATGGAGACACAGATCTTGGTAAAGCACTTACTGCACAAGTGTAAGGAACTGAGTTCAAGCCCATGTTTTAAAAAGCCAGGCATGGCAGCATATACCTGCCATCCCAGTGCTGGGAAAGAGAGTCAGCAGGATGCCTGGGGCTGGCTGGCCAGCTAGTCTACCCAAATCAGTGAGCTCCAGCTTCTGTGAAAGAGCATGTGTCAGAAAATAAGATGAATAGTTATTGAGTAAGACGCCCAACACAAACCTCTGACCTTTACGTGCATACACACACACATGAATGTGCACCCCCTCATGCACTAACATGTGAACATGTACACACACACACACACACACACACACACACATGCAAATAAGCAAACAGGGATCAACTGAGTAAAACATAAATTTTAACAATGAGAAAATTTATCCATTAACTTTATCAAGCACCCGAAAGAGAAAGCTTCAATAATTTGGGTAAATACTACATTATAAAAGCAATTACTAATTAATAGGTTGGAATGTAGCTTTAAGGATTTTTTAATTAATTATCAAACTAAATCATCAAATAAATGTTTAATGCCCAACTTTCTTTAATTATTTTGGCATAGCTTCTTGGGGACTTATTATCTTTGATTTCTGACCTTCTCTACAGGGAACTTGTGAATGAATGGCTCAGAGTAATCACAGAAGGCAGGTGAGTGAGCTTCTCACCCTGAGGACAACCTGGCTGTATACCCCTCACTAGCAGAACAAGTCCACCATCATCACAATAATGGATTTTTTTTTGGTAGAGTCTTGATAGTCACTTGTTGGTTAATTAATGAGCATGAGAGGAGAATTTATATCAGAAACAATTTGACTTCACAAGATATAGCAGGGGTAGAATCAGCTCCCTCAGACCCAGAAGATAAAATATAGAAGCCATAGGGTTGGGGAATGAGTGAAACTTTTTAAATGTGACTCTGCTTAGCAAGAAGGATCAACTTTATAGCCAAATAAGAAAAATGGGTGGTGAGGGGGTCCCAGACAGTTGAATATTGATAGTTCCACTGTGGTGACTTGTAATTAATTTGAAACTTACCATTTAAATTCAGCCTTTGAAGACAAGTTTACAGATATTATTCTTAGAATGTTTTTAAGCATTTATTTTAAAGATGCAAGAATGTATTATTAACATATGTGTCTGCTTTTCAATTCCTAGAAACACAGCGGACTGACCAGTCTAGCTGACACTCTTGACAAAACTGAGTTATTGCAAATACTGATTTGCATAAGTTAACAGAGGGGCTGGTAGTACCTACCAGTCATCCCAACCACTCTAGAGGCTGAGGCAGGAGAATTACAAAGTTCAAGTCAAACTGGCTTCAGCTTACCATCCAGCCAGGCTGGACAACTTAGTAAGATCCTAACTCAAAATAATATAAGATTAAAAATTTCAAAGGTTTGGGGATATAACTCAGTGATAGAATACTTGCCAAGTTTGTGCCCTGATGTCAACCCCCAGTGAGAGAGAGAGAGAGAGAGAGAGAGAGAGAGAGAGACAGAGACAGAGACAGAGACAGAGAGACAGAGAGAGAGAGACACAGAGACAGAGAGAGACAGAGAGACAGAGGAGAGAGAGAGAGAGAGAGAGAGAGAGAGAGAGAGAGAGAGAGAGAGAGAGAGAGAGTCTCTGAGTCCTGGAATTCAGGAGAAACAGCAGCCTGGAGAGGTAAACCTGCCTCCAGCATATTTGGACTTGAAGGGCATCTTTGAGGCCAGACAATACTAGCTGTCACTTTTCACTCCTCATCAGGAGTGAACACAGGAGAAAATTGTTTCCAAGTGACAAGTTTAATAAGAGATTCTACACATATACCCAGGGATAAAAAAATAAACCAGCCGGGCGGTGGTGGTGCACGCCTTTAATCCCAGCACTCGGGAGGCAGAGGCAGGAGGATTTCTGTGAGTTCGAGGCCAGCCTGGGCTACCAAGTGAGTCCCAGGAAAGGCGCAAAGCTACACAGAGAAACCCTGTCTCGAAACCCCCCCCCCCAAAAAAAAATTACATATCCAGCAAACAAACTAGGAATAAAACTGCAGCTCTTGAGAGTAAATCACTACCTTATGTGTCTATGCTTACTGTTGTAAGGGGAAAAAAGGAGAAATATCTATAAACTAGAAGGCAACCAAAATTTCACAACAAATAACTATCTAATTAACAAATGAAATGTACAATTGATTTGATCAAAACACATTCTATGCATGTATGAAATTCTCAAGCAATTAGAGTTTTTAAAAACGTATTTGTGACAGCCAATGCAACTTCATTAAATGATCAAATTAGAGCCAAGTAAATGTGCCCATTGTTCATAGATAAGAAGATTCAATATTGTCCGGATATCACCTCCTTAGACCTGTAGATTATATATTTCTAATTTAGTTATTCTCAGGTGGGCCAATGAGATGGCTCAGTGGATAAAAATTTGACCCCTGGTACCCATAGAAAGGTGGAAGGAAAGAATAGACTCCACAAATTGTTCTCTGAAACTTCCCACATGCACTATGTATGTGAACCCACACATATACACCATATATGCGTGTGAATCCACATATATACACCATATATGCATGTGAATCCACACATATACACCATACTGACAAATGATAGCAATAGTAACAAATAAAATTTTTAAAAGAAATTTTAAGGCAGAAAAATAAAAACAAACAAAAACATTGTTTTCTCTCTCATGTGATCTAACCATTCATTCCTCTCAGGTTCTTCTTTGAAATTTGGCAAGAAGAGCATGAGATATAACGTGCAGGACAAAGAGGAGGTAAGCCAAACAGACTGAGACAGGAAGCACACCAGAACACACCTGCCTTCGGAGGAGTGTTGGCCAGTTACCATTCTAACAAAAATGGGAAGAGGGCGGTGGTGGCTCACGCCTTTAATCCCAGCACTCAAGAGGCAGAGGCAAGCAGATCTCTGTGAGTTCGAGGCCAGCCTGGTCTACAGAGTGCGATCCAGGACAGTCACCAAAACTACACGAAGAAACCCTGTTGAAAAAAAAAAAAAAAAAAAAAGCCAAGTGAAGCAGGAAGGGTTTACTGTGGTCATTGTCTCAAAGCCCATTATGATGGGGAAGGCATGGTGATGGCAATGGCTCATGCTGGTGGCCACTGGAGCTTGAGTGACTAGTCACAACACAGGGACACTCGGGAAGCAGAGAAACTGAACAGAAAGCAGTGAACTATAATGTTCAAAGCTCCTTCCCCCGCACCTACTTCTTTCAGGTAGGCACCACCTCCCAATCCTTCTACAGTCTCTCAAAACAGCGCCACCATCTGGGGAACACATGTCCAAACATGTGACCCTAGAGGTGAGATTTCACACTCCAACCATGACACCCAGAATCAAGAACTGATTTTGAACAGTATACAGGAGAAAACAAACTGACTGGCAACCTCAGAATACCAATGAAATGCCACTCTCAAAGCCTGGACACTCCAGCCAAAGAAGCAGGACAGAGGTGACCCGTGGAGACAACATCCTTGCTTACCCTCTGTCAAAGCATTGAGAGTAAAACCAGTAAGTAGTCCCAACCCATGTGTATTGTCAAAAGTCAAAAGGAGAGCCCAGACAATCACCTCTTAAAGGGAGTCCATATGTGGTATATCTATATTCATAGATGCCATAAAGGGAGTTCACATGCCTCCAAGAGAGAATTCACAGAATTCCAACGAGGGAGTCTGGACTCTCCCTGCGCTCATCACTAATGAGGCACCTCCCCATCTTCCAGCTGAAGTGGTGTCAGAGGAGTCCTAACAAAGACTCAGGATGTTCATTGCTGCCCAGCATCAAATGAGGCCAGTGTCTCTGGACATCATTCAGGGCTTTGGATCTCCATTTTCTTCATGTACAGGAAGAGGGCAAATCTCAACTCGGAAGGCTGGAGACACAGCTTAAGTTGTAGAGTGTATGCTTAGCATGCAAAATGGCTTAGCATGCCCTAGACTTAGCAACTAGCACTGAGAGAAGAAAAAGATGACTTTTACTTGGTGAAATGAATACCATTTGTCCAAGTATCACCAACACACTGAAAACAGTTCTGCTCCAGGAAGGCAAGGCAGTCACTACACATGGGACGTGCTGACTGGCACTGAGTGTTATTCAGCCATGCTTCTACCCATCAGCAGAAATAGCAGCACATTTCCTGCAGATTCGTTTGCACTTTCTCTCGAAAAATATCTTAGGCTTTTGTATATGCATATTCATAAAGTTAAAATAACTTAATCTGCTGGTACTCTGAGTCTGGAAGCTGGGGGTTTGAGAGAAGGGAGAACACCCTCAGGGGTCCAAGAAGAAAAACAGGATTCTCCAGGAACCCTCAAAGTAAAGGGACTGCAGAGTTCAGGTCCTTGGGAAAAGCAGAGCTATACAGATGTTCACTGTGCAGATGTGCTTGGAAAAGAAAACGGCCTTTCTCTTCAGGATCCTGAATCTTGAACTTGAAAATGCCTTTTGTCTGACCCAGATGACGGAGAGGTTCGCGTCTGCTGGTGCCAAGCTGAAGGTGTGTTTGGATGCAAGCTGGATGGGACTCCAGCCAAGGAAGCAGCAGCCACACCGGGATAGGCAGGATCACCTGATCTTTGCTAACAGAGGTACCCTTCAGAATGCTCACACCTGGTAGGGCGGCAATAGCACAAACAAAGTGAGTGGGAATCGCCGGGCTGTACTTTGCTTGTTCTGCCAGGGCCATTCGATACCCTTCTCCTGCCTCTTAGATGTGTTTGTTTTTGATTGACAGAGGCGATGTCATCATTTTATTCCCCAGCTCCTTTCCTGCCAAGCTCTGAGGCAGCAGTGCCTGTATTCTTCTTCCAAGGCCACAGCTGCTCTTAGGCAGCAATGGCTGCTCCCTGCTGCCGCTAGCCACGGGGTACATCGCCATCATTTGCTGGTTTCTCTTGTGGCTGCCATGCCTATGTAATGCTCCCCAAATAGAACTCGGCTCACTAATCCCATCTGAGTTTTGGTCCCCTTCCTGCCAGGCCCCTGACTGAGATGGTGCATTTGGCTGGGCTGGTAAATGAGTTTCAGAAAGGCAATTGAAGGAGGGGGAAGAGCAGAGCAATGGTTGGAGAGGAACCTCGAAGACATCATGCTGCTTGCAATCCTTGGCTGTCCTCTAGGAAAGCAGCTCCAAGGCCTCAGCCATCTGGCAGAGGTTGTGGTGCTGTGGAAATGAAGACAATGACATTGGGTGTCATTGCAAGCTTGGAAAGGGGAGGCAGGAGGAAGGTATTATAGCAGAACATAGGCTTCGAAGGTCACAGAGACCTGGGCAGTACCTCAGTGGTCCAGAGAGAATGGCTCAAGTCTCTGACCCTCTGTTTCTTTGTTTGTTTTCATCTTCTCAGAGAGAAAATAATATCCACACACTGGGGACTTTGTGTCACAATTAAAGTAACAAATGCATGTTCATAGGACAGGGTCCTGCACACCGCAGGGATCAGTGTGCATTCCCTTCCCCCATCTCTGCTCTCACACAACAGAGTACACCAAAAGCCTGGAGATGGAGATACTTCTCAAGTGGAGAGATACTCAGTGTGACACACTGCTTTACTAGTAAGAGGTGATGGCACTCTGTGAATAGTGCTACCTATGCAGATTTGATTCAAGGTTTAGATAATCAGAGTTAGCCGACTTCAGGCAATGTTCTCGACTTCTCTGAGCCCCAGTGTCCTATGAGTGAGAACCAGACCCGCTCTTCCTAACATGTCAGTCACTATCTGGAACTGAGAAAGACATTGAGGCCTAATGAGGAGAAGATGAACCCATCAACTTCCAAAAAACAAAAAAAACGCAGCCACAGAAACAATGGTACCAACTTGCCTGTTGGAGAAATAATTTCCTGGCAGGACAAAAAATGCATATACTTGCAACTGAGTTTTGCTGGGCCTGTGTTTTAAAGTCCCATGGTATTTAACAGATTTTAAACTCAGAAAAATCACACAGAAATTCAGATAGCAGCTTCTTTTTCAGATCTGGCCATAGTCCCCCATCTACTACATAACTCCCTCCAGGGTAGCAGGGACCACCCACACAGACCCCTCAAGTTTTTCCACAGGTCAGTCTTCACCTGGTCCACTTCACTTACGTACATTGTATGACAGGCCCTTAGGATACCCGAGTATTTGACAACTGCTAAAAATCCAGACCTGCATGGCCACTCATTTTCCGTAAGACGGAAAAATATGAGGCAAGAGTGTGTTAGTATACTACATCTGTAACTCATGCCCATGGCAGCTCAGTGGCACCGCTTTGCCAACGTTAATTTGCTTGTACCACCTCTGGCATTGTCAAATACCACAGCCAGGAAAGTACTCGCATTCCTTTGAGAACCAGTATAGAAAGTGAGAAAACCCAGAGCTAGCGCCTGTCTTTGTCCTGTGCCTGGGTAACCCATGGATGACAAGGAAGCTTTCACAGGGCACAGTTACTCAATTAAGCCAGGGCCAAAACAGTGGTAGAATTAGGGCATCACTTTTAGCACCTGATGAATTATGGATCCTGATTAACACCGATGGTCTTTATCATAACAAAACCAGGAAGGTCAGGAATTCAGGATCCCTGATCAAACACACACCTCTACAAAGAACTGCTACTAAAAGCAAAGCAAACTGAGCCTAAAAAAACCCGTCATTCTAACAATTCCCCAGCCCTTCAGAGGAATGAAACAGTGCCTGCTCTGTCATGTGATGGCCAAGTCCAGACCTGAAAAGGCCAGGAGGGCAACAATATAAACCCCGAAGGAAAGTGTTTTTCTGAATCCAGCGATTCAGAAAGCTGAGGCAGGATGGCTGCAGTTCAAAACCAGCCTGAGCAGCTTGAGAAGACTTGGTCTCAAAATAAAACTTTAGAAATAATATAGCTCGGGGTAGAGCACTCACCCAGTGTGAATGAGGCACTGGAAACAGTTTCCAGTACTTCAATAATAAAGCTTATTTTTAGACCAGGTTCAAATAACAACAAAATCAAACCAAAATTACAGAGAATTCCATCTACCACTCGTCTTGATACATACCCAATGTCTGGTTCTACTCACACCTGCATCAGAGCGGTGCATTCAATACAACGAACGCACCTACACTGACATGTCCTTATCACCCCAAGGCCTTAGTTTATGGTAGGCACCACTATGTGCTACATATCCTGTGGGTTTGGAAGTGTGTATGAAGAGTCACATCCATCACTAAAGTAGCATAGTTCCACTGCCTCCAAAAAGCTTCATTCTTCTCACATAACCTCTAGTAACTACTATGCTTTGAACCATTCATAGTTTCATTTTTTTCCAGAAAGTCATATAATTGGAATCATACAGTATACAGTCTTTTCACATTGGCTTCCTTTACTTAGTAAAACACACTTTACCCAATTTGAAAGCTCATTTTGTTTGTTTGTTTCCAATAAACTGTAATATTTATTAGTTTAAAATATCATGTTTTATCTAGTATACATAAGAGGTCCCTAAATTTGTCAAGTATTTTTAAATTTACATGCATACAACACATCCCAACTACAGTTTCCCCTCCCTCCACTCCTCCCAGTCCCTCTCCCACCTCTGTTTCCCCCAGAGCCACTGCTCCTCTGCTTCCCTTCAAAAAAGAGCAGGCCTCCCAGGGGTATCGATCAAACACAGCATAACAAGATGCAATAAGACTAGACACAAGCCCTCATATCAAGGCTGGAAGAGGCAACCTAGTAGGAGGAAAAGGGTCCCAAGAGCAGGCAACAGAGTCTCACTTATCCAGTAAAAGGAATCCAGTTTTAATGATGTGAATAAAGCTACTGAAAACTTGTATGAAGTTATTGTATGGACATTATTTTTTAATTTGAGTAAATACCAAGGAGCATAGTGGCTATATTGTATAGTTTGACTTGGTTTTGTAAGGCAGTACCACATCATCTTCCAAATTTACCTGTTGCATCAGCAGCAGATGCAAGTTCCTGTGGCTCTGCCTCCTCCCCAGCATTTGAGGTTGTCAGTAGTTTAGATTTGGAACATTCTGATAGGCATATAATGCTTGTGAGTGGCTCTTTCTATCTACAGTTCCCAAATGACTTATGATGCTGAGCTCCTTTACATGTGCTTCCTTCCCATCTGTCTATCTTTGGTTAGGTGGTCGTTCACACTTTTTCCCATTTTAAATTGGATTGTCTTCACATTGTTGGATATTAAGAGCAATTGCAGTTTTGTTTTTGTATAGCAGTCCTTCATCAGACTTATCTTTAAAAAGATTTCCTGGGTCCGGAGCTTGCCTTTTAATTCTCTTTTCATAGAAATCTCTTATTTGAATGTGGTTCAAGTTATTGCTTTTGTAGTTTGAGGTCATGCTGCCTCTAATAATTCATCACCATACTCAAGGTCAGCTGAATTCTCTCCTGTGCTACCATCCAGGGGTTTGGTAGTGTTTATTTAATTAATTACTTTGTGTGTGTGTGTGTAAGTGTGTGTGTGTGTGTGTGTGTGTGTGTGTTGCATAAACCACAGTGCATATGCTGAGGTCTGATGCATATATCTAGTTAATCTTATCAATAAAAACCAGGAGCTAGATATCAGGGTAAAAACTTGAAAGATCAGAGAAGCAGGGGAGCAGCCACAGTTGCTTCCTACCTCTTCTGTTCCTCCAGCCCAAAAGGACAAAGATCCTGTTTCCACCCCACCTTATCACTTCCTGTTGCCTCTCTGTACAGACTTCCAGATCTCTATGGTTAGCTAGTGGCTAGCTCCTCTCTCTGACTTCAAGCAAGCTTTATTTGTCAAAACACAAACAAAATATCATACAACAGAGGTCAGAGGTCACTTTCCAGGAATTGGTTCTCTCTTTCCACCATGTGGATTGTGGGGATCAAACTCAGATTGTCAGGCTTCTTGGCAAGAGCATTTACCCACAGAGCAATCTCCCAGGCCTGAGTTTGGTAGTTTTGCATTTAGGTCTCCAATTCTTTGAGAATTAATCTTATGTTGAGATTCATTGTTCTTTTGCCTATGTATTAACCACATATTACAAACATTTTGATCTATTTTCTTGCCTTGGATCTTTCCAAAAGGATCAGTAGACCATATGTGAATTTATATTTAAATTCTCTATATTCTCAATTGATTTGTGTATTATTTCAATAATAACATACTGTCTTGACTAACAAAACTAAGCCTTGAAGATGAATAGCATCAATTCAGCTACTTTGTTCTCCTGCTTCACTCTTAAGTCAAATCTTGGGGATATTTTACCTTTCTATATACATTTTACTATCAATTTGTTGATATCCCCACTTAGTCATGTTCTTTATGTATATTAGTTGGCTTATTTTAATGGTTTTAAAGAATTTTTGTTCTACCTAAAGCTTGGAGAATATTGCAAAAGACAGGACTTGTAGAATGTAAAGGCAGAGGATGAGGAGGAGTGTTTTGAAATAGTGTCTTCTAGACATGACATGGCCATGGCCTCATTAACTTACTGCAATGTGGCACTAGACTGCTTAGGCCTGCAGAAGATTGGACCCATCATGACTTCATCTTCATCGTGTGTGGATGGAATCACGAGGCCCCACCGTTCACTGGGGGACTATGAGCAGTGAGTGGGTGCTAGGGGACATGCCATTTCCTTCAGCCAGTGTAACCACTGATGAGTTACTTGTGTTCTGATACATAATCACCAACTCATGTTCATGCAAGCAACCATAATTAAACTCTGTGTGTGAGTAAATAAACAAATAAAGTAGAAGAATGTTGGGAAGAACATTCTCTTCAGCTGGGAAGAGGGATAAAAGAGGATAATGCCCCAAACTCAATATATAGCATATATAATTGTCAAAGAAAGGCATTAAATTTAAAAAAAAATAGAATTTTGGGACATACATTCATACAAACATTGTTGTTTTCTTTTCTTGGTATTGGTCTAGCTTGGGGCATATTAGGGTAATGTTGGCCTCAGAACAAGTCAGGAACTATTCTTTTACTTCAGTCTTTCAGAGATGATTGTAGAGAATTGGCACAATTTCTTCTTTAAGTGTTTTGGGGGAGGGAAGTTATGATGAATAATAATGAAGTATAATGAGTACATCTGGATTTAACACCTTCCATTTCGAAAGGTTATTAGTCATTGATTCTGATTCTATGAAATATATCATCCTCTGGTTGTCTATTTCTTGTATGGCTTCTGCTACATTGTGTCTTTCAAGGTCTTGGTCCATTTTGCCTAGATTTTTAAATTTAAGAACTTAAAGTTATATTATTGCACTTATTATTTGCTGATAAGTTCTGTAGTGTTGTAATAATACCCATGCTATTATTAATTTATACCTTATTCATTTCTTAGCTGAGTTAGTGATTTTTCAACCTAATTTGTCTTTTTCTTTAATTGATCATCTCTATGGACTGCCTGATTCTTCATTTTTCACTAACTTTTACTTAATTTTTGTTCATCTATTTTGTGTGCATGTGTGTGGGAGTGTATATATGTGCGCACACATGTGGCACAGAATGTCTGTGGAGGTCAGAAGGCAAATGGAAGTAATCAGTTTTCTCCTCGTAGATCCCATGTGGATCCCAGAGATCAAACTCAGGTCCCCAGCCTTAATGGCAAGCACCTTTACCCACTGAGCCATTTTGTCAGCCCCAACTTTTTATAGTTTCTTTGTGTTTATTTATTCTGGATTTAATTTGCTCTTTTCTCCAGTTTCCTAAGGTAAAAGCCTAAATGATGGGTTTTAGATTGTTCTGATTTTCTATTATGTGCAAACAGTGGTGTAAAATTCCTGGTAACTGCTTTAGTGTATCTTACAAACTCTGACGGTTGTATTTCCATTTAGTTCAAAATACCTTAAACTTCTCTTAAGTTTTTTCTTTGATTGTTTGTTATCAAGTAGATCTCTAATGCTCTAAATATTTGAGGCCCTGCCTGCTCTTAATCTGCCATTGGTTTCTAGTTTAACTCCACTGTTAAACTAGACATCACTCTGTGGTTTCCATTCTTTTCAATGTGTTGTATTTACATGTATTTTATGGCCCAGGATATAGTTTATCTTGGGGAATGGTCCATGTGATATGCTATGATTGAGTAGAATTCTCTTGGCATGTCAGTTATCCTGATGACTAATGGAGCTGTTGAGTTATTCAGTGTCCTCACTGACTTTCTGCTTATTGAACTTCTCCCTTTCCAACAGGGGACTCATCCGTCTCTCTTCATTCTGCTCATCCCTGGTCCATGAAGTGTCCACACAGCATTCAACTCTGTTGTTAGCCATATATATGTTAAAGTCTGTTACATATTCTTAGAGTATAATCACTCCCACATATATATTTTATATATGCATATATATTCTTTCTTTACTTTGAAGTCTTTGTGGAATTAGCATAACCACTCCCACTTCTTTTTTATTCCTGTTACCATGGTATAGTCTTTACTTCCCTTTACTTTGAATCTGTATGCTTTTATCATTAAAATGTATCCATTAAAGACAATGTATAGTTGAGTCTTTGACTCACTCTGATCTGGTAAACTGAAACTAGTGTATTGATATTTAATATGATTGTTGAAATACTTGTATTAATGGACAAATGACAGAGAAGTTGAAGATAGATAGATAGATAGATAGATAGATAGATAGATAGATAGATAGATAGATAATGGCTAGACAGATTGTGTATAGATATATGGGTAGATAAGTAAAAAGATGGTAGATAGATATATAATGGATAAATACATGATAGATACATGGTGGATAGATAAGTGATGGAGAGATGATGCATAGATCACACTTGTTACTTCTTTTTAAAACTTTTACTACTGTTCTTTATTCCTATTTTTGTTTTCCAGTGTTTTAGCCCCCTTGTGTTTTAATTATACATTTGTATGATAGCTTTTCCTCTTGATTCTTAGTACATTTTCTTTCTTTCTTTCTTTTTTTTTTTTTTGGCTTTTCAAGACAGGGTTTCTCTGTGTAGTTTTGGTGCCTGTCCTGGATCTCACTCTGTAGACCAGGCTGGCCTTGAACCCACAGAGATCCCCCTGGCTCTGACTCCCGAGTGCTGGAATTAAAGGCATGCACCACCACTGCCCGGCTTAATTATCTTTTAAAAAAAAAAAACTGGTTGCCATTGAATTTCCCATTATGCACTTACAACTAATCATGTTTATATTCAAGTGACATAATACTGCTTCACAGACAGCACTGATGTCCCAGGATAACAAAGTATCCCTAATGCTTCCCTCTCATCCCTTCTGACAGCGCTGTCTTTAGATAGGACAGACGTCTAAGGGATGAAAATGGTTTCCCCTTCCTCCATCTGGAAGGCTAAGACCACGTGTTTGGTATTCTCTTTCCCTGAGTTGGGGGATAAAATTCCAGTAGGTTAGGTTTTGGTAAAACTGTTTCTCAGAACAGTACTCAGTGTGTGTCAGTATGACTCCTTTTTCTGCCCCTGCAGGAAGCATAGGAGGATTTTTTTTTTCCCTCTGACATTTACTATGAGGACCTGGTAGAGCTCCTGAAGGTAACTGGCAATGGCACAAGCCTTGCCTGGAAATGGAGCTTTCTGGAGCTTGACCCAAGGCAAATGCCACTAGCAACTCGTCAGCTACTGTTAGGTTTCCCACCCTGGTTCTGCTTCTGTGGTGCTTTCTGTTTCTACGTTTCTGCCCCAACACGTCACAGTGCTCTGTGCCCACCTGTCTGATGCTGCAGCTCGGGGTGAGACAGTTGTCGCTGTGGCTTCAGTTCTCTGACTGACCTAAGAAGAGTTGGTTTTCAGTTTATCCAGGCTGTGGTCAGAACGAGCAGTAACGTGGAAGCTCCTTAAATGTGAGACAAGAAACTAGACGTCAACTCTGTCTGTCACAAAGGAAGGACAGTCAGTTTTCTTTAGGGACAAACTATGGCTGTTCATGGCCACGTGGCCAGTCCTTTACCCATGTACATGCAGGTAGCACTAACTGGGCTCAGTAGTGGAGGTGGGGACATGACGAAAATACTTGAACTTATATAGGAAATTCCCTTCTTTTCTCTCCCTTCCCTTCTCTCTCTTTACTTCTTACTCTCTATTTTCTCCGAATACCTAAAACAAAGTTAGGCAAGGTTCCACCACATTTTAGAGGAAAGAAAATAGCTCTACCACAGAGTAGTTGTCATATCCCAATCCTTCACCTTCCTCATACACATATTTCATAGTCCATTCTTTAACTTTATTTTAAATTAGCTCCTTTTTCACTTCCCATTGAAAATTTTACTCATGAAATAAAAGATGTGAGGTTCTACATTGGCCAGAATGCTGAGAATAAAAGACTATAAGGAATCAGGTCCAGGCGAGACCTGATGGGTATCAACCCTCTGTTGAAGGAACACCATGGAATAGGTAGCAGAAAGCATGTAAGCCGCTGAAAAGCAGGAGGAGCACTATGGAGTGCTGTTTTCTGGCTGCTGCTCTTACAGACTCGCAGCAGCTGTGGTTACCTGCACACGATGTACACAAGATCCAGCCATCCACAATTCCAGCTTAGGGGAGAGGGACACTCTTGAGCCCCACCCTACCCCCAAACTGAAGAGCTATCGGCAAGTGATATCTACTGGGGAATGGAGAACCATACTTCTTTGGGAGTCTCTGGTAGGTTGCCTATGCTCAAGTGGATGCCCCCAAATCATGCACATATGGTCAGCATTAATTGTAACTTAATAGACTCCTAAAAAGAAGAATATGAAGTTGGGAGGGGGTGTACATGGGGATCCAACGAGAATTGGAGGAGGGAAGTAGGGCATAGTTACGGTTGTATTTCATTGTATACATGTATGAAATTCTCAACGAATAATTTTAATGTAGGGTTCTAGCAATGTTTTGGTGCATGTAAAAATGGATCCCTACAAACCACAATAAAGTCCATTTCTTCATGTTCATCTCTACAGCAGTTTGCATCTCCTCATGCTTTTGGCAGCACTGTCCTAGCTTGAATGATGACCAGAATCATAGGCAGAGGTATATAGATCCCAGATCCCCTCCAACTCTGAAGTCCCATTGTCTTCCTTTCATATTCTATTGTGTAGAAGGTAGTTGAATGGCAAAATTGAAATCTCTTGTACCTTCAGTATAACCATCTATACCGCACCTTTAAATCTTCCATTTAAAGTTTTAGGGTAAATGGCACCTGCTTTACTGCAAAGATTCAGTTATTCCAGAAGATTCCACAACTTTGTCCTGGTTTTCCATCAAGGGAGGAAAATGTGAATCCGTGTACACTTCTTGAGAACATTCTAGAACGGTAGCTGGAACAAAAAGCTACTGCTTTGGATTCACTTTGTAACTCATCAGAGAAGAAAGCCACATGGACAGACCATGGAGGATGGTACTTCTCTTCTGAATGTAGCCATGTAAAATAAATCAATGTACATATAAAGTATGACAACACACTTCAGTCATACGGTAGAGTCTTAGCATTTCTTTTACCTTAAAGACTGAGTTTTCTTTCATTGAATTGGTGCTTTAGAGACCTGAAGGAAGGAGAAAAAAACAAAACAGAGGAGGATGGAAGTTAGGGCTCATTAAAACTTATAAAAGGTGAAAAATGACCAGTCTATGTTTCCTTGTTCACTGCAATACAACAAAAACTTCAGCCTGTTGTAATAAGAAAATAAATAAACCAATGCATTAGTCCGTTCATACCACAATCATTAAAATGTAAGCATCCAGTTCTGAGAACACAACCAAATACACGAAATCCATTTAAGAAAATGCTTTTGAAAATTGAATGACTATTGAACACTAGAACTTTACAAAAAACAATAGAGGAAAGTTCTAGAAATGCACCAAGCTTCTAAATTAGCCCTAAAGTAAGAAACGCCAATATTCAACCATTTTTATATCCAAAAAATGTAACAAATGTTGCAGTATCACCTTTATTCCAGTACAAAAAAAATGACTCCCTAAAGATATGGCAACATAAAACAAAAATGCTTTTATTGTCAGCAAAAATGATGTGGCAAGCCTGATAAATGTGACTTGGAAACTCCTTTGGGTTTTGGCATCCTTTCACACTTATTTTGAAGTTCCTAATAGAATCTGACCATTTGACTGGCCGTCATTTACAATTGTCATTTAGTCTGAAATGACAAAAAAAAAAAAAAAGTAAAATGTTCATAAATGTCCGATTTTCTGTTTTTCCTGGCTGAGTTGCTAATGACTGAGACTGTTATCTTTAATTTATGTTTTTGGCGTGATAAGATGGTCATTGCCCAATCATGAATATTAAGCAGAGATGTTTCATTTTAACAGTCTTAGAAAGAAAAACAAAAACCTATCCCAAAACTTGATGACTGGGTGCCTGTGCGCGTGCGTGTGTACGTGTGTGTGGTGTATATGTTGGTTTTTTGGGTAGGTAAATACTTCCAACTGAATGGACCTGACATATTCTTCATGTGACACACTCATGCACTAGATGAACCCTGCTGTAAACAGGATGACGTACAGGCTAATTAGTGGGTGGAAGGACAAAGCAGGAGTGTACTTTGGCTTCTTCAGCTAGGGAGGTTTTAAAACTGGTGACAGCTGGGGACCTACCTATAAATAATTAATGACAAAACATTCGCTGGCTTTCCAGGCAGCAATTTTCTTTGAAAGTTCTGTGATCATCTTGGAACAGCACCTAACAGCCACATTAAGGATCTCTGGGTGGCTGACCATGAATGTCAAAACATAAATAAGCAGAAATCATCCATCAGGGCACCTGGGAGGTTAAAACATAACTCCTTACTGTGTTGGCTTTGGTAAAACAGGGCAAGTTTTTTTTTTCTCATTATAAATAGTCCCAAGGAAAGATGAGGCAACTCTAAGCTTATTTAGCACAAAGCTTATTGCTGAATTGTTTCATCCATTAAGCTATTCATTTCTTCATTTATCAACTCATAATTTGACCAAATTGTTTTTGTTTTATTTTAATTCTGACAAGCAGCGCATTAGACACAAGGGGGATCAGTGGTAAACAAGAAAATTACATCTCCTTTCCCATTAAATCTGAATCAACGGTAATTTAAATGATGCAACAGAAATAAGGCAATTCACAAATAAGAGAAGAGGGCCGAAATAGGGTCAGAGGAGTGCACTTGGATAGAAGGACAAGCCAAGGGGTCCATGTCAGGAGCAGTGACACTCAACAGCTTCAGCGTCACCTGAGATGGCCGTGGAAACACGAACTATGTGTCCTACCCCTGACTGACCAATGAGAAACCAGAGGTAGGCCCAGCTGTCTGGCTTTAAGCATTGTCCTCAGAGCAGGTTACTGTTGAAATCTGGACCCAGTAAAGTCGTCAGAATGAGAACACCAGGTGGGTCTGATCCACCTCGAAGCTCACTGCCTCTCAGCAGTCAGCCCTCTTTTGAACACAGGATTTCTCATACTTACCCTTAGTGGTCCATTTCTTTGCTCCTCTTTATGGCAAAATTCCAAGAGAATCAAATTCTTTTTCTGAGAACCTCTCTTCATCCCACGCCAGTCAAGTTTGCTTGTATCCTACCATATCACAGTTCTCCATACCAAAGTTACCAATGACCTCCCCTGGTCAGTCCATGGGACTTCAAAGTGCATCTTCACAGAGGGTGATACAGTGTTTTCTTATCGTCCCTCCCAATCTTGGATGTCGCCACCCTAAGCACACAGTCGCTGCCCTTTATCTGCTTTACCTGTAAGCATTAGCTCTCCCAGAGCTCAGACCTGGGACCTCCTCATCTACTCCATAAGCAATCACATTTCAGGAACTTCATTTACGTTTATTTGGTTAAATACCATTCAATCCCTAAGTAACATCTCTGCCCTTCACTTTTCCCCAAATTAAAAAAATTCCCCTTTTCTATGTGGCTGCTTAACAGGCATCTTGAGATCAACAACATCGCAACAAAGCAACCAATTCTCTCTCTGCAGCCTGCTTCTCCATCTCATCACATGACAGTCCCAGCTTCTGAGCCTCTTTGCCCTCCCATGATCTTGAACTCATACATGACTCTTCCTTCTTTTCACCACAAAACATAATAATCCATCCTGCTGAGTTTGTCTTCATGTGGGTAGCTACAATCCAATCAACTATTTAGTATCTATCACCAATACTTTCTCCACTCTGGTCCACCCTGTCTCACTTGGATGATTACTGCAGCTTCTGTATTGTTGTTCTTTGAGCATGTCATACTGCCTCCATTTCTCCCCAACGTTAACACCCTTCCCTATCCACCCATGTTTGTGTCCATTTTTAATTAAAAAAAATACTTCAAGACCAAATTGTGCTACCCAAATATTCATGCCTTCCAGCAGAGGATACAGTCTTAGAGAAAATTGATACTTCCTTTTCCAACAGCTAACAAGTGCCAATGATTCCACCACTAGGGATGAGAGCATGTGCCTAAGTCAGAAGGTAGAGTATAAACTGAAAAGCACTATGTCATGAAAGGTGTGGGACTTGATATCTTTTCCTTTCAGAATGTCTTAGGAGAGTGGAAACAGGGTCTCTTTGTTCAAGGATAGTGGTATTCCTCTATTTGAAGGTGTTTCATTGTATCTCTATTCACACATTGGGCTAAGGGAGGAGTGTGGTGGCTGTCCTGCACATTGTGGGATCCCTAAAGTGTCTCCGGTATCTCTACCCAGTAGAGGCCGAAAGCATCCACTACAGAAGTAATATCAAAACTTCCTCCAGGAGTTGACTCATGTCCCTTGGGGGAACGAGACACTCCTTGGCCCACCACTGCAACAGAGTCTCTCTGTTCCTTGTCTGGAACTGTGAGCATGACAAGATTAGTCTTCATGTGACACCCTAACCAGTTTTCAGACTCACAAAGGCCTGGCAGGTAAGGGTCATGTTTTTAAAACTTTAAAAAGACAATGCACAGTATTTTGTTTAATGTGGTATCATTTGGTTTCTAAAATCGACTAAAAATCTACCTATAGTAAAAGACCTGGACATATTGGACCAACCTGTTCACAGTTATCACACTGAGATCGTAGGCTGGAGAAGCAATAGGAGACATGGTGATCTTACAAATAACATGTTTCTGCCACGGTTTGATTTATTAGATAGCAAAATACTGTTTCCCAAATACTTTTGTTGATGGCAATGAACAATGCAGATATATTAGGGTGCACAGCTTGTGTAGACCTAAAGCTAGACAGGGCAAAGGAAAACAAGATGAAACATGAACTGTCCCCACACAAAGCCACAAACCTTCTTGCAAAGATCAAGAAGTTAGCAAGTGGGCTGAGGGTTTAGCTCAGCAGTCTAGGGGTTGTATAGCACAGGCAAGGCTCTGATTCTAGCCTTGCAACCACAAAGAAAAAGTGGGGTAGTGGTTAGATGTTCTAGGAATGCACATGTGAGTTCTTGGACCTTAAAGTGTTGAAGAAGTTAATTCTGAGTCAATCACATTGTGTGTGCATGTGTGTATGCATGTGTGCTGTGTGTGTGTGTGTGTATGTGTATGTGTGTTTATGTGTGTGCATGTGCATCAGGTGAATGTTTGCAGCTTTTTATATGTAGGTTTTGAGGAATTTAACTCATGACCCCATGCTCGTGCACCAAGCACTTGACCAACTAAGCCACCACCACAGACTTCCAGACACAGCAACTCTGAAAGCCTATAAACACCCAAGACATTGTTTCCCAGACTTACTGGGTGAAAATGACCTGGAATCTACACCACAGCTACAGGATCTGAGCACTGACGTCAGGGAAGGGTGGGAAAGAAATTAATCAGGAGGATGTTTTCTTTATTAGATTTTATTTTATTTATACTATCTTCTACACAGTATGCACTCAATAAATATTTTTAGTCATTTTGGACTGAATTAAATGGAAAGTAAATGACTTTTTCCTTGTAGTCAAAAGTGCAATGTGATGTAGAGAGCAAAGATGTGAGTCCTTTGAGCTTCTTATGTCCCGTCATAAACCTGTGTGGTCTGGGTAAAAACAGAGTAGCATTCAAATTAAAAAGTGGTGTAGTAGCCTTCAGAAATAGGTCTGTCTTTCATCATGGCAAATAGCCCACATTCCTCTGGATTTCAGAACGGAAGCCTAATCTGGCAAACTCTGTTCGTCTGAGAAATGTTTGAGAGAAAATGATCATTAAAATATCACCAGACAGGAGCTAGAGAGATGGTTCAAGAGTTAAGAGGTGCTGGCTGCTCTTCCAGAGGACCAGGGTTCGATTCTTAGCACCCACACAGGTCAGCTTGCAGCCATCTATAACTTCAGTGCCAGGGTATCTGTCACCCTTTTCTGGCCTCCAGTGCATGTGCATGATGCCCAAACATACAAGAAAGCAAAATAACTCATTCACATAAAAAAAATGAAACAATCTTTTTTAAAGCTCATGGAGTTATTCAATCTTCTTATTTCATTTTAGAGACTTTAGGATATCTTCCTAAAGAGGATATCTGCCTACAGCAGCATCTTCACCCCAGCTAGGTGAGCCTGGGGCCATCACAGCATCATCATGTTACCCAGGGGACCCTGGGGCAGTCACAGCATCATCTCCATGCCAGCCAGATGGAGGAGACTGATAACATTCACAAACTTTTAAAAAATCCCAGCTTTCAAATTTCCAATCACTTGGAGCTTGAAGTATGTTCAAACCCGAAGGGGATGTGTCATAAGTGACAGCATGCACAGGGAGATAGGAGTATCTCTTTACACAGTCTATAAAAGGAAGATGGCTAAGACAACTGGAAGATGTTAGTGTACAACAAACAGGGGGAAAAAACAGGCTTAAAGCGGTAAATAAATACTAGTTGGTCTTATGAGAAGGCTGTTTAGTTTGTACTTAAAGGATGAAATTTTTGGAAAACGGTACACTAAAGTCTTCCTTTCAAATTATAAATTTTTATCCAAAGAGCAAATTGTCTTAAAGTCTCCATTTTATTACTTGGCACTGTTTTCACTTTATGGAATATTTTGCATTATATTTTAATTAAAGTTATAATTACAGAACTAAATATAATTAGCTTCTTTCTTCAAAAGAAATTGGGAGTGAACTTACTTTATTAAATTTTCCATTTGTTTCCTGTAGTGTTACATAGTTTATTCTAATTAATTGAAAGAGAGCTCATAAATATTTTATCAACATGGGAATGTGATTAAATGCTCAAGGATTTCCCCCTTATTTTTAAATTTTATACCCCTTAATTTGTGGTTTGTGCTCAGATAAATGCACATGGAACCGAAGCCTGTCATGATCTGGTTCCCTCTTAACCGGTGTGTAACATGGTGGAAACACTAATTCCCGCAGTCTCTTTTCTTTAGGGTTTGCATGTAGACGTCCTCCCAAAGGAAGAGAGAGCATTGCCACGCTTTGCTCACCTTTCCTGAGTTGATACAAAGATGGACACCACAGTATCTCTTTGCCTCATCACCCCTTCCAACCGGAAAACAAGTATGTCCTCATGGGCAGGGCTCACCTTTGTTTTGTTGGCCCTCCATTCATAGCCCTGGAAACAGCACCCAGCACAAGCAAGAATCTCAAGAATATTTCTGGAGTTGATGAATGGACCCAAAATTTCTAGAATATTTCCTTAAGGAGACTAGCTCTAGATGATTTAATGTTTAGCTTATAGAATCCTTTAAAGGATTCTGTGTCCAGTAAGAAAGCATCCTCAGCTGCTTGGCAGAAGGCTATGCAAGAAGCAAATCAAGTTTCTAATGCTACCCATGCTGTTTGGCTGAGAATCATTTTTTTAATATTTATTTATTATGTTTACAGTGTTCTTTATCCATGGTATGACTGCAGGCCAGAAGAGGGCATCAGATCTCACCATAGATAGTTGTGAGCCACCATGTGGTTGCTGGGAATTGAACTCAGGATCTCTGAAAGAGCAGCCAGTGCTCTCAACCTCTGAGCCATCTCTCCAGCCCTGAGAATCATTTTTCATCTGCTATCTCACGAGACTGTTCTACAGCATACATGCTAGGAAACTCAACTGTATGTGTCTTAATGACTCCAAGGAAAAGAAACATTAAATGCTTGAGAATGTGGTTGGTGAGCCCCACATCATCAACACAGGGCCAGAGGCCCGATCCTGACTAACTCAGTCATGAGTCACTGCTCTTTGATTCCATTCCTTTATAGGTCCAAGGTAGACATCAATATCAATGTGTTGACTGTGTATATTGTTGTGCATGTATATTGTATTGGGCTACAGAGGAAGTTGGGTCAACATGGAAGGAAGTGGCAAGTGACACCTCTGAGTATCCCTTTCTGTACAGTTTTGACTTTCTGAAATCCTTAACCCTCTACATATCAAAAACAAATGTTGAAATAGAGTGGACTAAAACAGAAATAAAGGGACTGTATGAATTCAGTTGTATTTCAAATAAAGGCCATGGCCACCTTGTGATGGACACAGAGAGAGGGAAAGAGGGAAAAAGAGACAGAGAGAAAGGAAAATGAACAAATGAAAGAGAGAGGACGTTGGATGAGGGATGGGTGGACAGAAGGCACATGTTTAATTTGGAACAGAGAGGAACAAGGAGGGCTGTGGTGCCTTGAACGAGAACAACCTCCAGGGCTCACACATTTGAATGCTCAGTCCTTACTTAATAGAACTGTTTTAGGAAGGATTAGGAGGTGTAGCCTTGTGGGAAGGCATGTGTCACTGGGCGTGTGGGCTTTAAAGTTTCAAAAATCCCATGCCAGACCTAGTCTTTCTGTCCCTGACTTGAATTTGAGAATCAGATGTGAGCTCTCAACTCCTGCTCCAGCGCTACCACACCTGCCTGCCATGGCCACTCTCCCCACCATGATGAGCATAGACTAAACCTCTGAAACTGTAAGCAAGCCCACACTTAATGGCTTTCTTTTATAAATTGCCTTGGTCATGGTGTTTCATCACAGCAATAAAACAGTAATCAAGACAAGGGTATAAAATTTATCAACAAATTGTCAACTATTTTTTAATAAACTTGCTTTCTATGGAGAAAAAGAAAAACATGAAACCATTTGGGATGTATTATAGGATAAGAAATATGAGCCAGGCATGACGGTGAAAGCTGGAATCCCAGCATTCAAGTGACCAAGGAAGAAAGATCATGAATCTGAAGCCAGACTGTTGTGAGAAAGAAAGAAAAGAGGAAGATGAAGGAAGGGTGTAAGAAGAAGGAAAACTGGATAAACATAGTGTCGAGGTTCTCCATGAGGAAGGATCTACACACAAATATGAAATGGAGAAAGACAAGAGGGTGTAGGAATAGAATGGAAATAGGGAGAATGAGTGTAAATTAATGATTTCACATATATGCATGTATTTGCATATGTGTGTACATGCTTGATCATATATGTACACATGTGAGTATATGTGATTCTATAAATGCATATACATCTACTAATTCCGTGAGCTAACAGGGACAGTGAAAGCACTGTGCCTACAGCCTGCTTGGCAATGCTATTCCCAGTAACTGAACCAGGGCACTTTGGAGAACTGGCTCTTAGAACACCTCCTTATTCCTTTTTTTTTTTTTTTTAAGAAAAGCCCTTTACAGTTCAGGTCCTTTATTTCTTTTTGTACATTAGGCCATGAATTCGTATGGAATGGGCTCCAGCAGCTCAGGCTCCTTCCCGTTAGTCCTCACAAAGTGTGCTTCTCTGGGTGGGGCGGGCTGGCGCTTCCGCTGCACCCAGGTGCCCTTCTCCTTGGCTTCCTTTTTCTTCTGGTCGTTCTCCTTCACCCGCTTCAGGAAGCTGTCTCGGATCTTAGAGTGCTTGATGTGCTCAGTCCGCACGTTAATTCTCTTGGCAAGAATCTTGCCCTTAACTTGCTTGTTCACAATGATGCCCACGGCATGCTGGGTGACATTGTAGACTCTTCCGGTTTTGCCATGGTAACACTTATGAGGCATTCCTTTTTGAACAGTGCCCATTCCCTTGATGTCTACAATATCACCTTTCTTGTAGGTTCGCATGTAAGTAGCCAAAGGAACAACTCCATGTTTCCTAAAAGGCCTGGAGAACATATAGCAGGTGCCCCTCCTCTTTCCCTTTGTGTTCGTCATTTTGGCGAGTTACTGGAAGATGGCTGCCGCCACATCTCCTTATTCTATAAAGTAAATAGTCAAAGAATCGCCAGAATATTCCCAAGGATGCAGAAGCCAGTTTGAAGTACCCCACCAACCAAAACGATGGGGCAATATTGGCATCAAAACACATACTGTGAAATTCTAAGATGAAGCATTCTGTGAATAAAAAATGAATTTATTGTTTCATACAAAGCACAGTCAGACAGACAGACAGGGATCTTGCTTGCAGAGGAAAGCCATGTGCTGGTAGAGTACTGGGTTAAGAAGTCAGCAATTGGCATCGTTGGGATTTGACTCATCAATAGTTTTTATTTGAATGACCATTTTTATGTGCTGACAATGGGCTGTGTGGAAGGGCCACCATGTGAGAGGCACTCAGTACCCTGACCTTAGATAAGTGAATGCCCCAACCACACAAAAGGACTTCATAGTTTTCCCTGTGCAGCCCTCCAGGTCATCCAGTCCAATGCAGAGGCCCTCACTGGACTCCTGTGAATTTCTCTTCATCCTCTCTCATTCCTGTTCTCTTTCTTTTCCTTCTTCACTCCATTGCTCACTCCTCAGTTACTTTGAAGCCTTTGTATCTTTCGTACATAGATCAAAAAATTAACTATCACATGAAGACAGATGCCTCCTGGATTCCTTTTCTCTAGGTTGTTTTCTCATATTCTTCCAGAATTTTCTACCCTTTCTTCAACACTCATCTTACATGACCTTATCCTTTTACAGCACTGCTAGGCTTTGCAAAACATATTCCCCACACAGTCTCAGACCATCTATAATCATTCTGTGAACAATGTGCATCTAACCACACTTCCTTCACTCCCGAAGAGCCCGGAGAGCGGAGGCACCAGGGAATCCAGGGTCAGAAGGAATAAGAACAAGAGCCTCAAGCACAAGCTTAGCTTCTATTCCTCACCTAGCTGACAGCACACTGCATCATGAAGTCAGAGAAACATAACCCATGCCTGTTAAAAGTTTCTGGTGAGCATTTAAATACCATCAGAGGGGACTGGGGAGATGGCTAAGTGGTCAAGAGTATGTACTCCTTTTCAGAGGACCCAAGTGTGGTCCTCAGCACCCTCATCAGGGCTCAGACCCTCTTGTAACTTCCAGCTTTGTGGAATCTTATGCCCTCTTGTGGCCTCCATGGGCACTGCACTCATGTGCACAAACACAAACATTCACATGTATACTTGATTAAAATAAAAAATGTTTCAAGGGGCTGGAGAGATGGCTTGGCAGTTAAGAGCACTTGTCTCTCTTCCAGATGACCCATATTTGATTCTCAGCACCCACAAGATGTCTCACAACTGTCAGTAACTTCTGTTACAGGGCATCTGATACTCTCTTCAGTCCTCCATGGGCCCCAGACACATGTATGCTTCACATACATACATGCAGGCAAAACATTCATATGTACATAAAATAAAATTTAAAATATTTATTAAGTGTCTTACTTAATAGTAGTACATGCATACAACGTGTTAGAGCGCATCCACCCCCCATTCTCTTCTTTCCAATTCCTTCCCTATCCCTGGCCCACATTTTTCCCTCCCAACATCACATACTTCCTCTGTTTTTTTTTTTTTTTTTAAATTTAACATCTGCTGAGTTCCTTTAGTGCTGCCTGTGTGTGTATGGGTCTCAGACCACCTACTTTAAATAACAACCCGAGGCTTGCTTTCAGCTCCTGGTCTGCTCCAACCTCACTTTAAACTGCGACTATGCACAGCCTGGGAGTCTTTTGCGCTTGTCCATATTGACTTTGCTTCTATATGAAATATTTACATATGTTTATCACTTCGTCATCATTTAGCACAGCATCTGTTTGCCAAAAATGAGTCAGGCCCCAGCCACAGCAGCTTGTGGGACCACGTGAGATTTCAGAGGAAAGAGCAAACTGGCTTTCTGGGAGGTTCCCTTAGAAGAAATGAGTTGCTTTCATCTGAGTAACCTAACATCTCATCCCACCCACACACTCAAATACATACTACATGGGTCCCTTCACTTCACATTTGATGCCACCTGTGGGACGTGGAAAGGAGCGTGGTGTGCCTATGTGGCTGTGAATATGAAGTCAAGGGAGACAAGAATGTTATATAGTCACTTCCTATCTGAAAGATGGGAGGGTGGCTGGAGCCAACATCAATAACAGGGAGAGGACAGCCTTGGGGACAACAGCTGTCACACCCAACTCAGCAAATTTCCCACGCACCAGGGAGCTTCCTGGCTCATCTCAACCCTTTCTGCTCATTACCCATGAGCAGAGCAGCAAATGCCATCAGAAGTCACCACGTTGTAGCTGTAGAAGCAGCAGCTGGGCTGCCTCCTAGGCTTCCAGCGATGCTAGAAGTGCACTATTGAGTAACTGCCCTTATGCCAGCTCAGTCAAGTTCTGTCAAAACAGATGGGGACTAGGGTTCAGGAACACAGGACTTAGCGATGGAGAAGTTTCAGTCTGGAGGTAGAGAGGAAAACAGAATAAAGACTAGGAAAGAGGAGCTAGGAACAGGGCTCAGCGGGTAAAAGTGCTTGCATGCAAGAGTGAGGACCTGAGGACACCCCTCCAGAATGTATGTAATGGCTGGAGTGTAAGCATGTGTGGTGTGACCTCGGTGCTCCATAGTAAGATGGGGAGCAGAGACAGGCAACTCAACAGAAGCTCATAGCCAGGGAGCCTGGTGTACACAGCATCAATCAACAGGAGACCCTGCCTCCATTAAGGTCAAAGGCAAGGACCAACAATGGAGAATGTCGTCTAAGCTCCACATGCCAAGCATGAGTACTAGTGATGCCTGCACTCACACACAAACAGCATGCTCACATGTGTGTAAGTGTGGATGCACACACGCACATACACACACATGCTGTGGGATGGTCTGTATGTCAAGTGTGTTGCTGATTGGTCAATAAATAAATCACTGATTGGCCAGTGGCCAGGCAGGAAGTATAGGCGGGACAAGGAGGAGAATAAAGCTGGGAAGTGGAAGGCTGAGTCAGGGAGACACTGCCAGCCGCCACGATGACAAACAGCATGTGAAGATGCCGGTAAGCCAGGAGCCACGTGGCAAGGTATAGATTAATGGAAATGGATTAATTTAAGCTGTAAGAACAGTTAGCAAGAAGCCTGCCATGGCCATACAGTTTGTAAGCAATATAAGTCTCTGTGTTTACTTGGTTGGGTCTGAGCGGCTATGGGACTGGCAGGTGAGAGAGATTTGTCCTGACTGTGGGCCAGGCAGGAAAACTCTAGCTACACACACACACACACACACTTTTTTAATTAAAAATTTTTTAAAAGTAAAGAACCATGCTTGGGCGTTGTCACAAGGAAGTCTAGCTTTGGCCTGAAACCTGGGTAGAAAATGATTTGGTGGTTCTCAACCTTCCTAATGCTGCAACTTTTTAATACAGTTCCTCATGTGGTTGTGATATTCAATCATAAAATTATTTCGTTGCTACTTCATAATCGTAGTTTTGCTGATATTATAAATCATAATGTAAATATCTGTGTTTCCAATAATCATAAGCAAGCCCTGTGAAACACAACTCACAGGTTGAGAACATCTGTTCTAGAGCATAAACAATCCAATGTATTGCAGGGAACTAGATATTTGAATCCTCTATCAGTCATTCACAAGTTACTGCTGATAACATGGGAATGTGGGCTTACCCACAGTCAGGAGGCAGCTGTGAGCCATGAAATGCTCAGTATAACTTGAAACATTTGCCCAGGACCATTTGAGTGAAATCTGGGAAACCAACAGAACACCAGGTTTATTGCTGAGACATCCCTCCTCAGGGATTCTTAGCCCCTCTAGTATGTAGTCATTGTTGGACTAAACAACCCCTGCTATGTAAGTCAATCTAACAAGTCTCCTTTTGTGATATGTTCACTCTGTCAGTTCGGTTCCCTTAAAGAACACTAATACACATCCCTCTTTCTTCATTCATACTACTTGAAAACACTTCCCAGGTAGATAGGCTGTACGCATGCTCTTTATAGTTCCTCTTTGTCAGAGAAAATCAAACTAAGGTCATTATAATAGGAATTTTCTTATCATAGAAAGTTACTATTTGGTACTTTTGTATCTCTGTTACCAAAATTCCTGACTAAAATTTCAAGTGCAGGAATTAATTATTGTACCTCATGGCTTCAGCAGGTTCAGTCTATCACGGATGTAAAGGCAGTGCCAAGTAGAGCATTTTTCTTAATGGCAGGCCAAAAAGCAGAGCAAAGGGAAAGCTGTCTCCTTTTTCTCCTATTACATTTCATCTGGGCTCCCAGCCCTTGGATGGCACTGCCTAATAGAGAGAGTATACCTTCCTCTTTCAGTTAGTCATCTCTGAAAACACTCCCAGATACACCCAGAGGTGTGACTCACCAATCTCCTAGATTGTTCTCCATACACTCGAGTTGAAATGTATGAAGATTCACCATTACATTTATCTGTGTCCACAGGCTCCAATGAAGTAGCTTTAAGAAACAATGGAAGATGGTGTTTGGGGGAAAGAATGTATGAATCCCTTTCCCGCTTCTATCCATGAAATGTAAGTCAGTTTATCCATTGACACATCTTATTGTCTAATTCCCACAGCTCTATTTTTAAAGTAGGTACAATTGTCTTTGTTTTGCATGAATTTCGAGAAGGTCAGAGGAGGAACCTGTGCTGTCAAAGCCTCCCTCTGCTGAGGTTCAAGTTTATAAAGTGATTTTAAAGCCAATGAATGTTCTTACCCACCAAGCCATCCAGCCTCACTTGAAATTTCAGAAGTACCCCACCAAAAAACATTTGCTTATTTCGGAACTTGAAGGTAAGGAACCTGAGCTAACTCAAGACAGAATTTGTGGGTCACTTCTTCTGTGAAAATAGGTGCCCCCCTTTCCTCCTATCACCAGCAAGATGAAAAGGGCAGAGAGCATACTCCGTTGTTAAACTGACAACATTATTGATATTTTCCAAATTATTACCAGAAAGACCTGGCACTCACATGTTTTATTTAAGGCAGTTTCTGCATTGTTTGGACATTAGATTATTTATGTCAAAAACGGTATATTGGGTGAACATTTATTCACCCAGTAACATTTATTAGTTACAACCCAGCAGTTTTAAGACCAGAATAAAGAATTGCAAGAGGGAGGGGAAATGGCCAAGTATCATTTTTCTGGCACTCTCCCTGACAAGCAGAGATTTTGTTCAAGTTATAAACTAAATCCCCAACATTTGCTTGGTAGGCTTGCTACAGATCCCTAAGCAACAGCTGCTAGGAATGCCTACTCATTCAGAGAACCAGGACAATGTCAACCACTGTTTGTGTACAGGAGGCTGAGCTGTGGGGTAAGTAGTTAAAAAAAAATGGTTACAAGGAAGCTTTTTGAGTAACTAGGACATAACACCAATCATCTGCAATGCTAGACTACTCCGCTTCCTTAATTCAGCAGACAGTGAGCAGAACTACTAAGGGTTGGGAGAACACTGAATACGGCCAGGTTACACATATCTGATCACAGTATATTTTGCCTATTATAAACGTCTCTCTTTGTAATGAGAATTGAGCAAAGGATATTGATAAAAATGTGAATGTGGTTCACTTTGCCCAGCCCTGGCCTATGCCATTCCATTCATCAGCATAGAATATGCTCCTGGAGGCTGACAGAAAAAATGTCCATGAGGAGGTCCACCACATGCAGATTAGCTAGCCAGTGCATATCAGTCATGTCTAAGCTACTGATGTTGTTATCTGCAACAGGCCACTTACAGCTTTCCCCGGGTGGTGCCTGAGAAAGCAAAGGACTCCAGGGGGACAGCAGACACAGTGGAATGAGAATGTCTGTCAAACTACGAAGCTGTAAACTTATATTGCCGTGAATCTGGAATGGCAAGCCTAAGTCACAGGAAGGGAAGTGCCACTTGAATTACACACAGTCCCCTCCAAAAAAACTGGCATAAACTAGTTAAGTAACCTTAACCATCCCATGTTGCCTCTATGCTACATAAATTCAGCCCAGAACTTTTATCTTAATTCTCTCCCATTTTATTCTCCTTACCATGTGAACTGAAACTGTTTCAATTATTTAACATTTATTTGCTGAATGTGTTCTCCTTTGAATGGGTCTCTCCATAGAGCATCGTCAAGATCTAAGTGACAGCCACAGTAATTTTTACCACAGATAGCTCACCAAGTCAAATAATTTTCCCATCATAAAGATGGGTAATGAGAGTCAAAATGTGTTGTCTTGGTTAGGGTTTACTGTTGCTGTGAAGAGACACCATGACCACGGCAACTTATAAAGAAAACATTTGGGCTGGAGAAATGGCTCAGTGGTTAAGAGCACTAACTGCTCTTCCAGAGGACCGAGGTTCAATTCCAAGCACCCACATGGCAGCTCACAACTGTCTATGATTCCAAGATCTGACATCCTCACACAGACATACATGCAGGCAAAACACCAATGCACATAAAAATAAAAATTAATAAATTATTAAAAAGAGAAAATGTTTAATTGAGGGTGGCTCACTTACAATTTCAGAGGTTCAGTCCATTATCATCATGACAGGGAGCATGGCAGCATGCAGACAGATGTGGTGCTGGAGCTGAGAGTGCTACATCTTGCAGGCAACAGGAAGTTGACTGACTCACACTGAAGGAAGCTTGAGCAAAAGAGACCTCAAAGCCCAACCCACAATGACATACTTCCTCCAACAAGGCCATACCTCCTAATAGTGCCACTCCCTATGAGCTTATGAGAGCCAATTACATTCAAACTATCCTATGTTTATTGACCACTATATGTAAAAAGTCTCTTGCCAACACAATTGACACAACTATCTTATGTAAATTAAACAGTAGATGCTGGGATGTAAAGATGGCTCAGAGGTTAAGAGCATTTGCTGCTCTTCCAGAACACTCAAGTTTAGTTCCCAGAACCCCCATTAGGGCTCACAACTATCTGTAACTCTGGATCTCCACGGAACACAACATCCTCTTCTGACCTCCATGGGCATTGCACTCATGCACACACACACACACACACACACACACACACACACACACACACATAATTACAAAAGGAAAAGAAAAATCTTTAAATGTAAATTTCACCTGATGTCATGGGAGCTTGTATTAGTTTCTTTTCAATTGCTGTGCAAAACACTATGACCAAGACAACTTATAAAAGAAAGTGTTCAATTAGGTTTATGGCTTCAGAGGGTCAGAGTCTATCACGACAGACAGTGTGGCAGCCAGCAACAGGCATGTTGGCACTAGAGCAGCAGCTGAGAGTTCATATCCCAATCCACAAACAGGAAGTAGTGGCTGAGAACACAGGGATGGGCATGAGTCTTTTGAAACCCCAAAACCCACCCCAGTGACAAACCTCTTCCAACAAGACCACACCTCTTTTTTTAATTAAGAAAAATTTTTTATACATTTTACATACCAAAGATCCCCCTCCTCCCTCCTCCTGCTCCTTCAGCCTCCCATTCCCAACCCACTCCCCATTCCCTCCTACAAGAAGGTAAGGCCGCCCAAGGGGAGGTACATTTAGTAGAGGCAGGTACAAGCCCCTCCCCCTGCCTCAAGGCCTTGCGAGGTGTCCCGTCATAGAAGTGGACTCCAAAAGGCCTGCTCATGCACCCGGGATGGATGTACTCACTCATAAGTGGATACTAGATATAATAAAGCAAAGATAACCAGACTACAACCTACAGCTCTAGAGAAGCTAGCTAACAAGGAGGACCCAAAGAGGGACGAATGGATTGCCCTGGGAAGGGGAAATAGATGAGATATCCATGAGTAAACTGGGGATGAGGGGTGGGCAATAGATGGTAGTAGAAGGCCACACCTCTTCATCCTTCCCAAACAGTTCCACCAACTGGGGACTAAGTATTTGAACATAAGAGCCTGTGGGGACTGTGCTCTCTCAAACCACCACTGGGCTCATATGTAAAAGCCCAACACATGTTCATACCACTATTGTACCAGTAGGTATGTCTTGCCAGGCCAGTCATTATTATAGCTTGCAGGGTTCACATCTGGGTAAGATTAATTATTGCATAGCACCTCCCATCACTATGAAAGCTGTCCAGTAGGAATGAAACTTCCAGGCCCATACAATATTACTTTTACCATGTGATATGTATGTGATATCATTAGCAATAGAGCCTTATCATACAGCTCTGGAGGTAACCAAGAGCAATGTCAGTATCTTATAATGTTTGGGAATCTAGGGAATCCCATTGGCCAACAACTTCAAAAGAAGTAACCCATTCTTGATGATGGGCTTTCTATCTGGTGTCTAGTGGGATCATAGTTCCTGTTATAGGGCAACTCCATTTTAAAGATGTGAAGTTCCTACAATAGTATGTTTCTATATGACTGTTCTAAAAGTTTAGTGTTATTTGTCCCTCCTCATACTCCCTCCTCTACTCTGCTCTCCCATTCCCACCTCAATTTAACCCTTTCTGCCCTGTTAGTCTCCTTTAACTCTTTATGCTACTGTATTCTATTTCCCCTCCCTTGAACCCCACAACCACCATAGCCCTTTAGTAATTTGTTCACATAAATGGGCTTTCCAAATGAAAAACACACATCTGCAGATTCAAAGCCAACAACCACAAATGAGGAAAAAATAAAAAGAGTATATGAAGGTAGGAGTGGAAAATGGAGAGGAAATATAGGAAGAGGTGGGGGGAAGGGAATGGGGAGGTGGATTTGGTCAAAGCACAGGATGTTAGTGTCTACAGTTCTCAGTAAATTCTTATAATAAAGAAAATAACAATTGTTACCATATTTTGCTTATTTGTTTGTTTTTTCGTTTTTCGAGACAGGGTTTCTCTGTGTAGTTTTGGTGCCTGTGCTGGATCTTGCTTTGTAGACCAGGCTGGTCTCAAACTCACAAGATCCACCTGGCTCTGCCTCCTGAGTGCTAGGACTAAAGGCGTGCACCACTGCCACCCAGTGAAAATAACAATTGTTGAGAGTTTTTTCAAAAATAAAACAATTCATGGGGATGGAGAGACAGCTATGCAGCTAAGAGCATTTGCTGCTCTTGCAGAAGACCCTGGTTCAGTTCCCAGAACTTGCATGGTGGCCACAACTGCTTGTAACTCCAATTCCAGGCAATCTAGTGCCATTTTGGCCTCTTTCCAGACCTCCTGAGGTTCTGAACACACATGGTACACATACATACATACATGCTGGCAAAATACTCATACACATAAAATAAATATTTTTTAAAAACTTTCCAGCTGTTATTTCCTAGATGAAGCCATCTTTTTTTTTTAGCTCCTTTGAAAATCAACTGGGATGGATTTTTTTTATTCTTTGCACAGGTTTATCTCACATTCCTTTTGTTTTCTACTGTATTCTCCAATAGACTACCAGATGTTATCCATCTCTTTGCTCTGGATACCTATCAGAGTCACTGGCTCAGAGACTAAAAACACCACTAAACTGAACTAAATAGGAAAGTCCATTAACAAACTCTCAAAGGCATACTTTTAACCAGATACTCACAGGAGCTGCTATAGGAGATAATGAAGACATTAAGAAGAAGAAATACCCATAATGTGAATTGCAAGGCAAGAAAAGGTCCTTTCATTCATTCATCCATCAACCAACAAAAATATTAAGGGTCTATGGTAAAAGTAACAGAAGAGAGAAGGGTCCTACTTGGTAGACTAGGGAATTAGGTACCACTAGACACATACAATTGACTTTTAATACCCAGTCACAAAGAAACTTCAGGAATAGTAGAAATGGGAATGGGTAGTCAGGAGAGGCCTTAGTTAGCATGAATATGCCATACAGATGGCCAGGATCCACACTGGTGCTCTTCTTCTGTATTCCATTAGCTATTAGGAACATTTTTCTAAGGTTTTGTTTCAGGTGTGAGACTCTTTTAAAAGTTAAAGTCACTTAAATACTACTGTTATGAGAAGATGATAAAGTAATATGTTCATCCTAGCATCCCCAGGAAACATTTATAGTTTTCAAAATGCACTTTAAATTAAAGAAAGCTTATCAATGTAATTTTTAACATCATTTATTTACAGATACACTTTTGCTGAAACTGTGCTTGTAAGTTCCACATAATCATCTCAGCCATGTTTCAAAAACCAAAAGCTTGAACCTTTAATATCTCTAGTATTTGAAGTGTGAACATGTATATGTGTTTACACTGACATAGACACATGGAGAGACTAAGAAGCAAAGAGACAGCATAACAATGTGGATCCAGAGAGATTATAGATTGCATTGTAGGTGTGCCCTCATGGACAATCACATCACCTCATTTATCTGTATGACTATTTTTACAGCCATAACAATTCCATATTATGTTAAGTTGTTGTTTGGAATCATAACCTGCTATGTAAAACTCCTAGCAGAAAACATGGAACATGAAAGAAAGCCATGGTGTTATGTTAAGAAAGCATGAGCAATAGCAGCCATAACAAGCCAAACTTGGCCACCTGTACTTAAGAGACAAATTCAGTAGACAAGTTAGAATTAAAAGCAAAGAAAGATTTCTTCAATGTGTTCCCATTGGGAGAAGGAACAAAGAGTTCAGAGACAGCCCCCAAGTCCATCTTCTGGGGTCTTGACATGAGGTTTAGGTTTAAATAGAGGACAAGAGGTCTGCATAACAAAACAGTCCTGGGTTAATCTGTGGTCCTGCCCATCATGGATCCACTCCCCGTGTGCAAGTGGTCTGACAAACTGGCAAAACTGGGTACAGTCTCTTCCTGGAGACAAGCTCCTCCTCTGGCTGGTAACAGAATTCAGCTTTTTGTACCTTCAGCATGAAAATCCAATTCACTAGGGTCCATTGTCTCAGCAGTCTATTGGCCAAAGGGAAAGATACAAGTGTCCTTTAGAATATCTTCATTTCTACAAGGATAACAATGATGACATGATAAAAATGGGATTATGATTATTGTATTTCCATACCCTAATCCTTCTCATCACAATCCTTCTGTTAACCACCTCCCCTTCCCAGTAGGCTGCAATGAACTCTGGTGAAGACAGCATTAAGAATAGGTGAGGACCGGAAAATGTTTACCTCAGTGGGGTAACCCAGACCCCTAAAGACAAACACCTCATGTTCTCTCTTATTTGTGGATCCAAGCTCCGATTCTTTAGATTTGAGTATCTAACCTGGAATAACCACCGAAGCTAGGAAATTACAAAGAGATCATGGTGAAAGAGAAGGGAGAAAAGGAACTCCATAGTGGAGTTTTGTGAACCATTAAGGGGGAAATGGAAAGAATAGGGGAGGCGGGGGCAGGTGAAAGAGAGGGTGATACCCAGAAGGAGGGAGAGAGGCAAGCTAGATAACACAAAGGGTGTTTGAGGAAACTATGGGGAAATATACCATTTTATAAGCTTTCTTAAATACATATAATATGTACTACCATATTATAATGTATAATATATAATATATAGACACTTGCACACAAACACACACAGGAAGAGTTAGAAGGAGAGAGTAGGGGTGGAAATAATGTAAATATAGTACTAATGAAGTTATTTTTAAAAATTAAATTAAAAAAAAAGAGTCAATAAGACAAGACAAACACACTGGCTCACCAGTCCAGCACTTGGGAGTGCAGAGGAGGAAGTTCTGGGCCAGTTGGACTACATAGCAAGCTCCTGTCTCCAAAAACAGAAAAACAAAAAGGAATGGACAAAACTACAAATCAAGAGTCTCTAAGAGTAATGATAGTATGGTACTCGATTGTGCATTTTGAGTCATTTTAACAGACTAATCTAATAAGTGCATGTGGTTGACCTCTGGTGACCTAAGGTTCCTCATTTGCAAATCAGAAGTCGTTTTTCCTCAAATACTTCTAAAAGTTACATATATGTAATTTTTCTAACAGCTCCTAGAGCAGAGCAGACCCTTGGAAGCGGCAGGTATACATGTTATAATTAGCCACATATGCTTATTGGTTCCAGGATGAGGACCAAATTGATCTTTGGTTCCAAAGTGCCCTGTGACAGAAAACAGTGAAGAAGTGGTACCTTTGCTCTCAGCATCCTTCTCAACCCTGGCACCTCACTGCTTCCCGTCTACACGGGTAGTTCTAAGACATCAAATCAGGTGTGGGAGAGCAGTGACCTGAAGGAGAGCTTGGGCCAGCTCAGGCTGGAGGGTGCCACAGGCAGCTGCGTAAGGACATGAGGATTCAGGCATGAAGTGTGCTGCTCAGTTCACAGTGAATTAGATCTTGGATTCTTTATATTTCTTCCTTAATCCCCGTAGCTTTGATTTTAAGTAGCACTGGTTTGTGTGTAATTCTAACAAAGGCTTCTCTGAAAATCCAAAATACCTCTACTCAGTTATTATGCAGCCCTCTTTTATGACCTTATTATATAGGAAGGTTTTGTTAAACAGATTTTTCTCTCTTGCAAATTAGTACAGAACATACTTTATTTTTGTGTGTCTCAGCAAGGTTTCTAAAATCCTTCCCACATCACAGTTCATTTAGACCAATTAGAATTCCATGAACAGAAGATAAACTACGTTATTAAAAAAAAGGAGGCTGGGAATATGGAGTGGTACCAGTGCTCCGGGAAAGAGTTTGGCAGTTTCTTCAGAAAACTAAACATGCAACCCAGCAATTACACTCCTAGAGAAATTTCCCAGAGAAATGAAAATTTATGTTCCCCCAAATTCTTATGCACAAACTTTCACAGCAACTTTATTTGCAAAAGCTGAAAACTAAAATCATCACAGGTGTTCTTCCAGTGGGGAATGATATAACAAATGTGGCCTATCCATGCTGCAGAGTACATGCCACTGGATGGATCTTAGAAGGAAATGAAACTATTGACACTTCTGGGGATTATAGTGGCAAAGCCAATTCCCAGGGAGCTATACATGTTGATTCCATCTCTATAACATGTTTGAAATGACAAAAATGGAGTGCACATTAGTAGATGTCAGGGGTTGAAAGTAGGCAGGTTGATGAAATGATCATTTATTTTTAACACACAGAGGTCCCACAAACAAGTATAAACAAAAATCTGATTACATTGACTGAGTTATATGATAGTCAATATGCTAATTATGCTAATTATTCTGTACATGGGTTTTTCTGTATCATTCCTCATAGCTGCATCTTGATCTATAATATCACATAGCAAATAGTGTTTAATTTAAAAACAAACTAAATAAAGTCAGTAAGAAAAGAGGTAAACACTGAGTTTTAAAAGATGATAGGTAAGCTAAAGTGCTTTGTGTCAAAGAAACCCCAGACTAAGAAATGCAGCATCTCAATGTAGGGAAAGGTGCATGTATTTATTGCATTGTCCTCATAGCTGTCTAAATTATATCCTGGAATGCTAAAACCCTCAGAATCTTTATTTTCTCTCTCCTTTACATCTGTACTCCATCCATCAATAGATTCCAGAATCCAGAATTTTTCATCCTTTCCACTACCACCACAGGCTCTCAACTGATTTGTTCTAGCAGCCTTGTAAATGGTTTCCAAGTCTCTCTGCTTCTCTATAGTCCATTTCAGCACAGCAACTAGGCAACACTTGAAAATCTATCAGATCATGGACCTGGCATTATGCCTCAGTGACTAAAAGCACTTGCTACACAGACCTGGTGACCTGACTTCACTCCCTGGAACCCAGGGTGGAAGGATGGAACCAACTCTGGAAAGTTGTCCTCTGACTTCCATATGTGCACCATGGCATGCACACACACACACACACACACACACACACACACACACACACACGCATGCACACTCACAATAATAAATTAAATTTAAAAATAAATTAATAAAACAATCATTGCTTTAATTGGAGGCTAGTTCAAACCATGCTACATGAGGCTCTTCTTTCAGAACCCACCCATAGCCTCATACACTAATGAACACTGTCCTGATAGGCAAAACCCTCCTTGGCACTTTCTGGGTTCTGCACGATCTGAATCCCATTTTATTCTTCTATCCTTTTCCTTTTCTCCCCTTTACTCCACAGCTCGAACACCAATGGTCTCTTTACTTTTGCTCAAATACATGCCTCAGGGCCTTTGCACTCTCTATTCCATCTACCTTAAACGGCTTTCCACAAGACACTACACTACACTCCCACACGTCTCTAGGTGTGCAGCTGAAGGCAACCTTTCCACAGGTTCATGTACCTTTCCCTGCCCCTATTTCTTTCCTGAGGAACTCAACATCACTCACAAACTTCTTGTTCATCTATTATTTCAGTCTTATCATTACAGATTGTGTTTACCAGCACCAAAACTATTGCCTAGCACACAGAACACACTCTATTTGTTGAAAACAAACCTACATGAATAAAAAATAAAACCAAGAGATAATGCAGTATCACACTGGCAAACACTGGTTAGAGTTTTGATGCAGATTCCCTTCCTTCAAGTCTAAGCCACAGACTTCCTATGCTCTGCCTGTTCATTTTAACAATAACTCCATCACCAGATTATAAACGCCTACATGTTACCCACTGCTGCACTGGTTTGTTCAAATGGCTCCTCAGATGACTTCTCCATGAGATTAGGAGCTCAAGAGCTAAAGCTAGAATCTGACTATTAGCAATTCTCTAGCATTACCTTAAAGTAACTCTATAGAACTAAGCACATTCATCTTTGGCTGCCACAGGCTCTTCCATTGTTCTCCTTTTGACATTTTGAGAATACGTTCTCATCTTACAGTGACTGTGTCTTCTCTTTCAGAGGGAATTAGAATAGCATTCTGCTGCTCCAAGTTTTCCAATGAAGTAATAGAAATAACCTTTCACCTTTACCCCCACTAACATCCTCCAAGGTTGAATCTTATCACCAAAAAGAAGTGAGTCCAAAACAAAAGTGACTTCTTGGGAAAACCCATCACAAGAAAGAGGCAATAGTCTGAAGCCCACCGGAACAAGGGTAAGCTTGTGTTAAATCTTGCCAGCTGTCTTGCCTTGCAGAATGACTGGAGCAGCCATATTTCTTCTAGACTTCAGAAATGCAGATTCGAATAACTTGCTTTAAAGCAAATCAGGTTACCTTTTTCTCTCACTGCTTCCACCCTGAAATATAACTCTGAGTTTAAAGCTCTTGAATGTTGTTTTATGTGAAGTCTTTGGAGACAACTTTGTGTATGGCAGATTTGGTTTGTATGGCACTGAGTTTGAAGAAAATGGTGAGGGCAGTAAGAAAAACGGGGCGGGGGATGGGGAGTTGAATTCTAAAGGAGATGCTACTCTTAGGAAAGGGGTGCAGGCAGGAAGAGGCAAGCCATATTCTGAGCAAGATGATAAAATACACACGGTGCTGGAGGGAAGAAGCCTGAAAACCATGGACTTCATCTTCCTCCTGTGACATAGGAAAACTTCTTCCCCAAAGGGTAGGATACATTGCCCAAGGCCATAGAGTAAGGCCAGGACCACTCCACAGTAGCATTATACCAATGATGAGTCTAATGTCCATGGTGGTGCTCAAAGGTCATTAGAAATCGCCATTCCAATTTCACATCACCAACCCCTTGAAAGCACTGTTTATGCTACTCAGATGGAGGCTCATCCTCACCCTATGGAAAGTCATGACTCCACTGCCCAGTTTCCTTCTTAACTTGTTGTCTCCTTGTTTGCTTTAATTGTAGGAGGAAGGCTTTTCTGAAAAAATGTTGAGGGTACAATGCAGGATTGTCAAGTATAAGTGCATTGTGACAGCAGTTCTGCCTAACTTTCTACCTCTCAACTAGCAATTCTCTAGTTCCTCTTCCAGCCAGCTGCCAATCTACTCCCTGCTTCCATGAGTTTGACTATTGTGTGTGCTTCACACCATTTGAATCATACAGCATGCTTCTTTCTGACACTGGTTTGGGATAGTGTCCTTAGGGTTCATCCAGGGTGTCACATAGACATATGATAGGAATCCCTCCCTTTCTTTGGCCCTACACAGCCAGGGTTTTTCCATTTTGTAAAAGAATTTCTAAGCTGTAGATTATCTAGAAGCTGATAAGACCAGATAGTATGTATAGTCTCCTTCAAAAGAATGAGAAGTAATGGGCTTCTTAATGAGTATTTCTTTCCAGATTTCATTTTTAAGTTAGCATTACATGGTGACTTTCATTATGGCATTTCCATATGTAGGTGTCATACTTTATTCTTATTTATTCCTACTTCCCACCTCTTATGGGTCCTTTTCCTCTGTGGAAGAGCCCCCATGTCTATGTACACATCACATGGCTTCATTACTCCTTTTTCTCTCTACCTCCCTTAGGATTCCTTTCTCCTCTCCTGTAGCCCCCTTTCTACTTTCAAAAGCTTTCATTTTTAAGCTAAAGGAGATCCCATTCTATATATTCTCAACATTTCAGTCCTTCCTCTGTCAATGGGAAACCAGGTTGCTTCTGAGCTGACTATTGTCAGTACTACTGCAAAGAATATGGAAGTGTCAGTATTTCCCCCACATACTGATTCCATGTGCTTTACAGACCTGTGCGGAAGTGGGATTGCCGGGTCATATGTCACTTCTGCTTTTAATATTTTAAGTGCTTCTATACTTTCCATAACAGCTTCATCATTTCATATTCCCACCAAGAGATATCCAAACCAATATATGTACAAGTGCAACAGAATAATGTAAGAGCAAAGCAATATGACTCCTACAAAAAAAAATCATGACTCATCAACTCCTGTACTCATCAATACTGAAATAGGTCAAATTCCAGGCAAAGATTCTAAACATTTTCTGGTAAAAATGACCAGTGACCTGAAAAGGGATATAAGCAAGATATAAATTCAATCCAGATTCTGGAGAAGGAAGCCATCATCACAGAGGACAAAACAAAATGAATGACAAAATCAGCAGTGAGTATAAAAAATAAACAACACTGAAAAAGATCAGCATGGTAAATGAAATTCTGAAAAAAAACGAGTTTAAATATTATAAATAAGAAACTAAAGGAGTCAAATAAAAAACAATGAAAATAATAATCAATAGACTCAACAAAGCAGAAAAGATAAAGGGATGGTGGATAAAGCTGAAGAAATACTGCATTCAAATATCAATAAGGAAAAGAGTGAGCATGACCACAATTCCCAAGAACTTTGGGATATGCTCAAGACACTGAACATAAGAATTCAAAAGGCAGAAGAAATTTAGGTAAGCACTAAAGACACAGAGAGTCTATTCAATGAAATTATAGCAGAAATTTCCCCAAATCCAGAGCACAAAAATAGACATTTCAAATATTTGAAGAATCATTTAGAACCCCAAGCAGATATGACTAAATAAAAACCTCTCTCTGATACACTATAATCAGGGTGTCAGGGAAACAAAACAATGTTCAAATCTATAAAGGAAGAGTACTAATAGATATACAGAAGCAGAAATATCAGAATGACATCACATCTCTTATCATCAACCCTTAAACTACCGATTCCCAAAAGTAAATAACTGCCAACCAAGAGTACTATACCAGCAAATCTGGCTTTTACAATTGATGAATAAGAACATTTTAAGACAAGCACAAACTGAGACAGTTCATGACTACCAAGCCAGCAATACATAAAATATTTAAAGGAATATATACACAGAAAAGGAAGAATATCTCGATCAAGTGAGCCCAGGAATGATAAAAGGAGAGCTAGGAAGGCATCTAACAGATCCAGCATTGCAAACTAGCAAAGTCTTACAATTAATGGAGGAGAAAGAAAAGGACAATAAGGCAAACAAACCAGAAAACAACCAACAAAATTTTAGAAATTAGTCAATATCTATCCACAATTAATGCATGTGTAAATAAACTCAATTAATCAGTAAATAACACAGAATGGTCAAATGAATTAAAGAACAACTTTCTATTATCTCTAAGAAATATACCCCACTGGTAAAGACATCTATATCCTGAGATTCAAAGGATAGAAACCAATATGCCCAAAGTGAACAAAACCCAAAATCAAGTGGGCATAGTTGTTTTGATGTCTGATACAGTAGATTACTGATCAATATTAGTCAGGAGAGATACATATTAGTAACTGGAACAATTCATCAAGAAGATATAACAGCACTCGGGAGGCAGAGGCAGGTGGATTTCTGTGAGTTCAAGGCCAGCCCGGTCTACAGAGCAAGATCCAGGAAAGGTGCAAAGCTACACAGAGAAACCCTGTCTTGAAAAAAAAAAAGAAGAAGCTATAACAGTTTTGTGTATGCATGAGCCAAACATTAGGACATCTAATTTCAAAAAACAAACATTAAATAGGCATAAACAAATGGGTCTTAATACAATGACAATAGGTAAATTTAATGTCCTATTCTTATCTGTAGATAGATCAAGCTAAAAATCAACAACAAAAACTTCAGAGTTACACTATAAAGTAAGTCAAATAGACTTATCAGTTATCTGTAGAACATCTCATACAACAGAAACCGAACACATATTTTTCTCAAAGCCCATGGAACCATGTCTAAAGTAGATCATATTCTAGGTGACTGTAGTTGGAAGTTTTTCTGTGTCCTGGCCAGCCAGTGGTCAAGACAAATCTCTCCCACTCATGTGACCCAAGTAAACACACAGAGGCTTATATTAATTATAACTGCTTGGCCATTAGCTCAGGCTTATTACTGACTAGCTGTTACACTTAAATTAACCCATAATTCTTATTTTTGTTTAGCCATGTGGCTTGGTACTTTTTCTCAGTTCTGCCTTGTCATCTTGCTTCCCCTGTGTCTGGCTGGTGACTTCTGACTCAGCCTTCCTCTTCCCAGAATTCTCCTTGTCTGCTTATTCCACCTATACTTCCTGCCTGGCTACTGGCCAATCAGCGTTTTATTTATCAACCAATCAGAGCAACACACATTCACAACATACAGAATGACATTCCACAGCAGGTGACAAATCAAGTCTTCCTAAATACAAAAGAATCAAGATAATCTCTTATATCCTAGGATATATGACCATAGCAATCAATGATATTGAAGCCATAATTTAAAAGCCTCCCAACTAGGAAATGTCCAGGAGCAGATGAGTTCACTGCAAAGTTATACCAAATCTTTAAAGAAGAGCTAACTCCACTGTTCCATACAACAGAAAGGAAGGAACACTATAATTTTTTTCAACAAAACCAGCATTACCCTAATAGAGAAACTGGATAAAGTCACAACAAAGAATACTATAGATCAGTTTCCCTGATCAATATAAATGCAAAAATTCTCAAATCAAAGTCCAGAACATATTAAGATAAATACATCATAATCAAGTTGTTTTTATTTCAGCAATGGAAGTTTGGTTCAACATATGTAAAAGATTATGTATAACAGCATACAAATAGACTTAAGGACAGAATCACATGATCAACTCAATCCATGCAGAAGATGCCTTTGACAAAGTTCAACATCCTGAAAGAACATCAGCACTCTGAAGGAACTAGTAATAAAAGGAACATACTGCAACATAATAAAAGCTATGTATGACAAAGCCATAACCAACATCATACTAAACAATAAATATCTCAGTATTTTCTCTGAAATCTGTAATGAGGCAATGGTGCCCACTTTCTCTACTCATATTAACATATTAATTGAAATCTTAGCTAAAGTTATAAGAGAAATTAATAAAAGGAATGCAAGTAGGGAAGGAAGAAATAAAGATATCCATCCCTGTGTACAGATGGCATGATCTATATGACTTGAAGACTCCACCAGCAAACTCTTAGATATGGCAAATACTTTCAGCAAAGTAGCACACATAACCCAGAGCTTTAATATTTGCCAATAATTAATTCATCTAGAAAGAAATTAGAAGGCAGGGATTCCATTCACAATAGCTTCAACACTAAAAAAAAATAAAATACTTAGGAATAAACCTAATCAAGAAGGCAGAATACCTGTACAGTAAAAACTTTAAGACAAGAAGAACTAAATTGAAGAGGACACTAGAAAATGAAAACGTCTCCATGTTCATGCATAGGAAGAATTAAGATTGTAAAAATTTTCAAAAGCAATTGACATATTCAGTTCAATCCCCATATAAATCCCGATGATATTCTTCGCAAAACTAGAAAAAGTCATTCCTAAAGTTTATATGGAAGCATGAAATGGCCTTAGCAGAAAGAGTAATAGTACTTAGCTGAAGGTATTCAATTTCAAAATACATTATAGAGCCATGGTGACAAAAAAAAAAACCACAAGACTCACAAAAAATACATGTAGAATAATGAAAGAAAATAGAGGACCCAGAAATAAATTCACACAGTGAGAGCTATCAAATTTTTGGCAAAGTTGGCAAAATATATTGGACAAAAGATATCTCTTTAAATAATGGTGCTAGGAAAATTGAATTTCCATTCATAAGAATAAGACTAAACCATTACCTTTTACCTTGTACAAAAAAATGAATTAAAAATTGCATCAAGGATTGATTCTTGGCCTTATTTGCTAAGATAAAGTAAAAAATGAATCTAAGTCCCTAATGTAAGACCTTGAACCTGAAACTGATATTAGAAAACATGAATAAAATACTCTAAGTAAAGTTATAGACAAGTATTTCTGAACAGGATTCCAACAACATAGGAAATAATCCCAACAATTGACAACTGATATGATACACATGAAATTATACATGTGATAAGATATATATAAAAGAAGGACGCTTTTGGACACCATCTTGAAATTACCAGCATGAAAAAAAGGCTGCTAAATGTATAAAAAATTGCCTTGCCAACTGCACAACAGACAGTGTATATCAAGGACATAAAAAGAACTGTAAAAATAAAACATAAAAAAATCATTCAATCAGTAAGTGAGCTATAAGCTAAATAAAGTTGTCAAAAGAAATACAAGTAGCTAATAAATTCCTGAAAAGACATCCAACATCCTCAGCTATCAGAAAAATCCAAATTAAGACTGCTTTTAGATTCCATCTCACTCAGTCAGAAATTTACTTCATCAAGGAGACAAATGACAATATCCCTGCCCTCACCTCTGGCAGAAGCATCCTATTCACCAGAGGCCAGGCTAGCTCCTTAAAAATCAGGCCAGTCCAGCCAGAAGACCAGAGAGAAAACAGAAACCAAGGAGGAAATCACCCATCCAACAAAGACAAACCCAGAAATCTTTACCTAGACCTATAATCATTGCAAATCCACATGACTAAATGTCATTGTTAGAACACAATCAACCTTAGCCAGAGCAGTATGTCTCCACCAGAGTCCAGCCATCCCACTGTAGCAAGCTCTGTATGTTCCAACACAGCTGAAGCACACACACAAGAAAATCTTAAAACCAACTTTATGAAGATGATAGAGGTCCTTAAAGAGAAAGATGAATAAATTCCTTAAAGAAATCAAACAAGCCGGGCGGTGGTGGCGCATGCCTTTAATCCCAGCACTTGGGAGGCAGAGGCAGGCGGATCTTTGTGAGTTCGAGGCCAGCCTGGTCTACAAAGCGAGTTCCAGGAAAGGCACAAAGCTACACAGAGAAACCCTGTCTCGAAAAACAAAAACAAAAACAAAAACAAAAACAAAAAAGGCTATCAAAACTCAGAGGAAATCAAGACACAACTTAAAGAATGTCACGAAAACCAAGAAAAGACCAACAGTTGAAGGAAACAAATAAAACTGTTCAAGACCTGAAAATGGAAATAAAGAAATGGCAATAAAGAAAGCACAAACTGAATGAACTCTGGGAATGGAAAATCTAGGTAAGTGAACAGGAACCATAGATACAATCATCACTAACAGAATACAAGAGATAGAAGTGAATCTCAGGCACTGAAAAATGATAAAAGAAATAGGAAACTTGAAAATTTACAAAACACCACATAGATTGGACCAGAAAAGGAAGTCCCCTTGCTACATAATAATCAAAATACTAAACACAGAGAACAAGGATTATTAAAGACTGCAAGAGAAAAAGCTCAAAGAACATCTAAAGGCAGACCTATAAGAATTACACCCAACTTCTCAATGGAGACACTAAAGGCCAGAAAAGCCTGCAAAGATGTGCTATGGACTCTCAGAAACCACAGATGCCAGCCAAGACTACTATACTAAGCAAAGATTTCACCATGGATGGAGAAAATGAAATATTCAATGATAAAGTCAAATTTAATATCTATCCACAAATCTAGCCCTACAGAAGTTACAAGAAGGGAAATTCCAACCTATGGAGATTAACTACACCCAAAAAACACAGTGAATAAATAACCTCACACCAGCATAACCAAAAGAAGGAAAACACACATATACAACAACAGCAACACCTACAACAGAATAACAGGAATTAACAATCATTCGTCATTGATATCTCTCAATATCAATGGATTTCACTCTCCCAATAAAAAGACGCAGACTAACAGAATGAATGTGAAAACAAGATCCATTCTTCTGCTGCATAAAAGAAATATACTTCAACATCAAAAATAGACATTGCCTCAGAGTAAAAGGTTGGGAAAAGATTTTCCAAGCAAATGGCCCTAAGAAACAAACTGGTATAGATATAGTAATATCTAAAAAAAAATAGACTTTGAAACAAAATTAATTAAAACAGATGGGAAAGGACTCTTCATACTCATCAAAGGATAAATCCACATTTCAATTCTCAACATCTATGACCCAAATACAAGGGCACCCACATTTGTAAAAGAAACATTACTAAAGCTTAAATCACATATTGACCCTTCTATGTTGATAGTAGGAGATTTCAATACCCCATTCTCAGCAACAGACAGGTCACCCAGACATAAACCAGAGAAATAATGGATCAACAGACATTATGAATCAAATGGACCTAAAATATCTACAGAACATTTCACCAAAACACAAAAGAATAGACTTTTTTCTCAGCACCTCTCAGAACATTCTCTAAAATTAAAAGGAAGTCTCAACAGATACAAGAAAATTGAAATAACCCCCTGCATTCTATCAGACCACCACCGAATGAATAAAGCTGGATTTCAACAATGACAGGAAGAACAGAAAGCCTACAAACTCATGGAAACTGAACAAATAGATACTGAATGACTACTGGGTCAGAGCAGAAATAAAGAAGAAAATTAAAGACTTCCTAGAATTCAATGAAAATGAATGCACAACATACTTATGAGACACAATGAATGTGGTGTTAATTTATTATGTATACAGTGTTCTGTCTGCATGTATCTCTGCAGGCCAGAAGAGGGCACCAGATCTCATTACAGATGGTTGTGAGCCACCATGTGGTTACTGGGAATTGAACTCAGGACCTTTGAAAGAGTAAGCAGTGCTCTTAACCTCTGAGCCATCAAAAAAGCACAGGGATAAATAGCCAAACTAGTGGAAACACATGAACTATGAACCAATAGCTGAGGAGCTCCCAACTGAATCAGGCCCTCTGGATAAGTGAGACAGTTGATTGGCTTGAACTGTTGGGAGGCCCCAAGCAGTGGGACCGGGACCTGTCAGTGCATGAGCTGGCTTTTTGGAGCCTGGAGCTTATACAGGGACACTTTGCTCAGCCTGGGTGAAGGGAGGAGGGGACTGGACCTGCCTCGACTGAATCTACCAGGATGAGCTGAATCCCCAGGGGAGTCCTTGCCCTGGAGGAGATGGGAATGGGGGGTGGGCTGGGGGAAGGGCGAGGGGAAGGGAATGGGGGATGGGCTGGGGGAAGGGCGAGGAGGGAGGACAGGGGACTCCATGGCTGATATGCAAAATTAAATTAAATTATAAAATAAAATAAGAATCCGTACAAATATGCCTATAACCTATGTTACAAGTATATTCACAAATCTGAGTATTTTCAAATAAAATTCAAATCCCTGCCATAATAAATAAATAAATAAATAAATAAATAAATAAATAAATAAATAAAAAGAAAGTAGTGTTAAGAGGAAAGTTCATAGCACTAGGTGCCTACATAAAGAATTTGGAGAAATCTCACAATAGAGACTTAACAGCACACTTAAAAGCTCTAGAACAAAAGGAAGCAGATGTACCCAAGGGGAGTAGATGGCAGGGAATAATCAAACTGAGGGATGAAATTAATAAAATAGAAACAAAGAGAACAATATAAAGAATCAATGAAACAAAGAGTTGGTTCTTTGAGACAATCAACAAGACAGACAAACCCTTATCCAAACTAACCAAAAGGCAGAAAGAGGATATCCAAATTAAAAAAATCAGAAATGAAAAGTGGACATAACAACAGACACCAAGGAAATCCAAAGAATCATTAGGTCACACTTCAAAAACCTGTACTGCACAAAATTTGAAAATCTAAAAGAAATAGACACATTTCTTAATAGATATCACTTATCACAATCAAATCAATATCAGATTAAACCATTTAAATAGAACTATAACCCCTAAGGAAATAGAAGCAGTTATTAAAAGTATCTCAACCAAAAAATGTCCAGGGCCTGCTGTGGGATGGTCTGAATGTCAAATGCTCTGATTGGTCAATAAATAAAACACTGATTGGCCAGTGGCCAGGCAGGAAGTATAGGCGGGACTAACAGAGAGGAGAATTGAGAGAACAGGAAGGTGGGAGGAGACACTGCCAGCCACCACCATGACAAGCAGCATGTGAAGATGCCGGTAAGCTATGAGCCATGTGGCAAGGTATAGATTTATAGAAATGTATTAATTTAAGCTATAAGAACAGTTAGCAAGAAGCCTGCCATGGCCATACAGTTTGTAAGCAAAGTAAGTCTCTGTGTTTACTTGGTTGGGTCTGAGTGGCTGTGGGACTGGTGGTGACAGAGATTTGTCCTGACTGTGGCAGGAAAACTCTAGCTACAAGGGCCAGACAGTTTTAGCACAGAATTCTACCAGACTTTCAAAAAAGATCTAATACCAATACTCATCAAATTGTTCCACAAAACAGAAAAAGAAGGAAGACTGCCAAATTCATTTTATAAGGCCACAGTCTTCCTGATCTCCAAACCACACAAAGACTCAACAAAGAAAGAAAAGTACAGACCAATATGCTTTGTGAATATTGATGCAAAAATATTCAATAAAATACTCACAAACTGAATCCAAGAACACATCAAAAAGATCATCCACCATGATGGAGTAGTCTTCATCCCAGAGATGCACGGATGGTTCAACATATGAAATCTGCCAATGTAATCCACCATGTAAAAAATGAAAGAAAAAAAACCCACATGATCATCTCATTAAATTCTGAAAAAGTCTTTGGCAAAATCTAATACCCCTTCATGATAAAAGTCTTGGAGAGGTCAGGGATACAAGGGACATACATAAGCATAACAAAGACAATATATAGCAGCCAATAGCCAATATCAAATCAAATGGAGAGAAACTCAAAGCAATTCCACTAAAATCAGGAACAAGACAAGGCTGCCCCCTCTTTCCATATTTATTCAATAGAGATTTGAAATTCTAGCTACAGCAATAAGACAACTAAGGAAAATCAAGTGGATACAAATTGGAAAGAAAGAAGTCAAAGTATTGCTATTTGTAGATGATATGATAGTATACACAAGCAACCCAAAAAATTCTACAGATGATAAATATGTTCACCAAATTGGCTAGATACAAGATTAACTCAAAAAATCAGTGGCCCTCCTATATACAAATGATAAGTGAGCTGAGAAAGAAATCAGAGAGTCAATGTCCTTTAAAATAGCCACAAATAATAACCAAGGAAGTGAAAGACTTTTATGACAAGAACTTTGAAGGAAGAAATTGGAAGTGATATCAAAGATGGAAAGATCTCTCATGCTCAAGGATTCATAGGATTAACATAGTAAAAACAGTCATCTTGCCAAAAGCCAGCTACAGATTCATTGAAATCTCCATCAAAATCCCAACACAATTCATTTCAGACCTTGAAAGAGCAATACTCATATTCATATGGAAAATCAAAAAACTCAGGATAGATTAAAAACAATCCTGTACAATGAAAGAACTTCCAGAGATATCACCATCCCTGATTACAAGATACTACAAGGTATTGGCAGAAAGACAGACAGGTGGATCAATGGGACTGAATCAAAGACTGAGAAGTAAATCCACACACCTATGGATATCTGATTCTTTTACAAAGAAACCAAAAGTATACAGAAAAAAAAAGGAACACCTTCAACAAATAGTGCTGGTCTAACTGGATGTTGGCATGTAAGAGTATTCAAACAGATCCATATCTATCTCCCTGAACAACTCAAATCCAAGTGGATCAAAGGCTTCAACTTAAATCCAGATACACTGAACCTGATAGAAAAGAAAGTGGGAAGTAGCCTTGAATGCTGTGACACAGGAGACAACTTCCTGAATAGAACACCAGTAGCACAGACACTAAGATTGACAGTTAATAAATAGAACCTCATGAAACTGAAAAGCTTCTATAAGGCAAAGGACACTGTCAACAGGACAAAACAGCAGCCTACAGAGTGAGAAAAGATCTTTACCAACCCCACATCTGACAAAGGGTTTATCTCCAAAATATATAAAGAACTCAAGAACCTAGACATCAAAAAAAAAAAAAAAAAACAACCCAATTTATAAATGGAGTACAGATCTAAATAGAGAATTCTCAACAGAGGAATCTCAAATGGCTGAGAAACAAAGAAATGTTCAACATCTTTAGCCATCAGGAAAATGCAAATCTAAACAACTCTGAGATTCCATCTTATAGCTGTCAGAATGACTAAGATCAAAAATACAGGTGGCAGCTCATGCTGGAGAGGATGTGAAGCAAGGAGAATATTCCTGCATGGCTGGTGAGAGAGAAAACTTGTCCAGCCACTTTGGAAATCAATATGGTGGTTTCTCAGAAAACTGGGGATCAATCTACCTCAAGACCCAGCTATGCCACTCTTGAGCATATAACCAAAGGATGCTCCATCATACCACAAGGACACTTGCTCAACTATGTTCAGAGCAGCTTTAGTCGTAATAGCCAGAACCTGGGAACAACCTAGATGTACCTCAACTGAAGAATGAATAAAGAAAATGTGACACATTTACACAATGGAGTATTACTCGGCTGCTAAAAATAATGATTACGTGAAATTTGCAGGCAAATGGATGAAACTAGAAAAAAAATCATCCTGAGTGAAGTAACCCAGAGTCAGAAAGACAAACATGGTATGTACTCACTCATAAGTGGATATTAGATGTAAAGCAATGGATAGCAATGCACAGGTCCAGAGAAGCTAGATAACAAGGAGGGCTCAAGTGGGGACACTTGGATATCCCTGGGGAAGGAAAAATAGAACAGATTTCTTGGGTGGACTGTGGGCAGGTGGGGATGGTAACAAGAGGGAAGAGGTTGGGGTGGAAGGGAAAAATACTGGAAGAGACTGGAAGTGGTGGGGAGGTGCAGGGGACATTTCAGGGTAAGGTAGAAACCTAGTGCAATGGAAACTCCCAGGAATCTACAAGGATGACTATAGCTAAGACTTCTAGCAATAGGGATATGTAGCCTGAACTGGCCATCTCCTGTAACCAGGCAAGACTTCCAGTGGAGAGATTGGGACACCAACCCAGCCATATAACCTTTGACGTACACTTTGTCCTGCCTGCAAGGCTGCTGGGGTAAAGGAGGCTCAGAAAAAGTGGGAGTGTCCAATGACAGGTCCAGCCTGAGACTGTTTTTTACATAATTTCTTTATGATGCTTTGGGAATTTTCATATTATACACACCAGTTCCACTCATCTTTCAATTCCTCTATATCTGCCCCTCCTCTTTGCAGCATCCCTGCAAAAGAAAATTAAAAATAAAATAAAACCAAGCCAAACCAAACAACAAAAACCTCTTCACTCTTCTGTCTTTCCACCTCTCCATCACTCTTCCTTGTTCTTAGTGGCATTGGGACCTGCGGTGTGTCACACAGTCTATCCTTTTGTCCAATCAGCCTTACTTGCAGATGTTCATGGCAAGGAGTCATCAGTCTGGTTTAAGGCCTCACTGGGCCCTCACCTAAACTCCTTTATAATATCCAGCAGACACCCTAGTCATAGAGATCCAGCCGAAATTGTTCCACAGGACCAATCCCTGCAGGAGCTCCAGCAGGCCATAGATGGGGTAGATGTTAGGGTGGGTAGCTGAGCTGGTCAGTCTGGGACACTGGGGCCACCCCCCTTAGGTGAGGGATGGAACCAGCTCTTCTATGCACATGCCATCAGGGCCAGTTCTCCCACACCTGTGGTGTGATCCATCTCTCCCAAGTGCAGGGGGCAGGGGCAGGAACAGCTCTCTTGCTGCAATATCCAGCCAGGAGCAGGTCCAGCTTTCCCAGGGCCAACAAAGGACAGCTTGGCTCAGCATGTCCCTCTGATTTCATCTGGAATGGTTCCTGTAGCTCCCTGTGATAACACAGGCCACAGACATCAACACAGACCCCAGCTGCTATAGGGCCACAGACCCAGACATGGCCCTCAGTAGCGTCTTAGGCCAGGATGACATCATGGCCCTGGGTAGCAGCACAAGCCACTCAGATTCCTATGGCCCTGATTACAGCATGGCCCTCAGACTCCAACAAGGCCACTGGCCCAGACCAGGTTCTTCCTTGTGGCCTTTGGTGGTAACATGGGCCATGGACCATAACCAAGACCCCACCTGCAATAGGACCACAGACCCAGACGTGGCCTTTGGCAGCAGCCCTGTCCCAGGGATTATCCTGGCCCCAGGGGGGAGAGCAGGCCACTCAGATCCATTTGGCACAACTGCAGCATGGCTCTTGGACATCAGAATGGACTCAGGTGGTGGGCCAGACCCTAGACGTCCCCATAGCCTTTGGTAATAACAGGAACCAAGGACATCAATTTCAGACCCTGGCTGCAGTGGGGCCATTGACCTAGACATGACCCAGATGTCACCATGACACCCGGGGGCATCACAGACCACTCAGATCAGTATGGACCCTGCAGCAGCATGGCCCTCAGACACCTACATGGCCACAGGTAGCAACTCAGACACTGGGCATCCTTATGGCCTTTGGTGGCAACATGGGCCATGGATGTCAGCACAGACCCTGGCTGCATTAGGATCACATACCAGCAGACTGGCCCAGACAGCACCATGGCCCAGGGTGGCAAGCAGGCCACCCACATCAACCTGTTCCTCACGGCCTTCACTTCTTCAGTTCTGCCTCTTTCCACAGCACATGAACCATCCACTTCTTTTTCTCTCCCATTTCTCCACTCAGCATAATGGCACCCACCTGCCGGGTGCCACAAGGTGACAAGCAGCCCCATGGATATCTTTATCCAGCTCAAGCCTTGAGGACTCAGGCTGGCCTGTGGGTGGCTAGCACCCACCTAAGCAGGATGGCATCAGGCGAGCCCATGCATCAGAATGCTTGATTTTAAAAATTGCCTCTGGGATGTGTGTGAGACATAAAATGATGATCAGACTATATTGTATCAGTTTTTAATTTAAAAATCATAAAAATTCCTTTTTGAGTTGCTGACTTAAGTTCCATCAAACATTATGAAGTGAATTTTGACTTGGGATTGGGACAATTTTTCCAACTATTTTAAAAATGGCTTAAATATGTTTTTGCCATCTTGTAGTATGATGCAGTCTCAGAACTGATGATTCTAGAACCATAATTATGATCAACTCTGTAAAGTTTTGAGGATGTTTCATGTCCTGCAACATCTAATATTAGGCCAAGATTCAATTCTCTACAAAAAAAAAATAATAAAGAAATATATCCATCTCATTAGTATTCAAATTTTCTTCTATATTTAATAGATGGTAAAATTATATGTATATGGAAGTTATTTTAAAATAAATTCCTTTGATCTACTGCCAGTAAAAAGAAAAATTGTCACAATGAAACCTATTATTTTATACAATTAGTATATAATAACCATAGTTCCCTCTTAGAAAAGGATAAAACCCTTAGGAATAAAATTTATTAAAGAACTGAAAGACTCATGCATTGTCTCAAAAATCACAAAACAGTGATAAAAGAAATCAAAGAAGACATAAATAATTAGAAAGAGCCAAGTGTGTATCACAAGACATTACTAGAATATCTACCTACCAAAATCTATCCACATAGTTAATATACATAATTCCTATCAAAATTCCAATGACACTTTCTATAAAAATAAGGTTGACCTTCATTTGGACTGAGTTTTGTGGTTGACAAGGCCTACTACACCCTGGCTTTAGCAGATTTCGGAGTAAGACTATGTACAGAAGGCCACAGATCGTATCTAAATATTTAAATTTCACACAGCACACCATTGCTAAACAGTATTCTCTCTTCTGCATTCACAAAGCTGATATTTTCATTGAGAATTCTCACAGTGCTCAGAGTTCTGAAACGGAAAACAGCATGCCGGGCGTCCTCTGTCGTTGCCAGCCATGGTTGGCAGAGGCTCTTTCTCCCGCACAGCTCTAGCTCGCACCGCAAAGGCGTGGTCCATCAGAGCTCCAGCAGCGCCGCCTACAAGCAGCTTCTCTTCTGATGCCCTTCATGTCTCCGGCCTCCCCTGCCAGTAACATGGTCTGTCTTTGAAGAAGACATTCAGAAGGGAACCCAGACAGACTCTGTGACCAGGACCAAGTCTAACAAGACAAGAGATTCTAGTTCTGAGCCATGAGAGTGTGTTTGATAGAAAGGTCATAAGCCACAGGGAGATCCATGCCTCTGGCCCCACGGACTCTACTCTCAGAAGGGCCAGAGACAGCCCAACCAAAGTGCTGGGCCCAGTGCCCCTCTGGCCATAGCCTGGTTATATGTATGCATATGTATATTTATACAAGTGGGCATAACATTATATGAACATATGTATGTACATTTATATTTACATGTACGTACATGTGTGTGCTGAAAAAAATAACTTGCCTCTTCCACAAAGTAACATACGGGAAAACAGCATACTTAGAAAAACATGTGAAAAGGATATACTAAAGCCATTCAGCTTCATAGCCAATTCAATTTTTTGTTTGTTAAGACAGGATCTTTAGCACAGGCTAGCCTAGAATTGCTTATGACGCTGAGGATTACCTTGAACTAGTGATCTTCCTTCCTTTACTTTCCAAATACTGGGATTATGAGTGCGAACCCTTGGAGGAACTGGGGACTGAACCCAGGACCCATGCATGCTAGCAGGCACTCTGCCAGCTGAGCTGCATCCACTAACTTTCCAGATTCAATTTTCAAAATAACAACAACAACAACAATAATAATAATTATGATGATAATAATAATAATAAAACCAGCAACTGGTAGCTTGGAGGGCAACTTGGGGAATAGCTCAAGATGACTGCCTTAGAGGAATTATAAATATACAAGAATAAACATATCTTCCTTAGTGCACTAGAACAATGGAAATGCAGAGATGTGCTGAACCAGCAGGGCTACTGCCTAAGTAGGCATGAGAGGAAGTACAACTTCGTACAAGACAGGAGGTCTGCAAGGTTGAGGTCTCCCAATGGGACCCTGGATGCTGAGAGCCTGATGAACTAAAGCGTTCTTCCTCCTTGCTAAAGACTATAACTCTACTCCCATCACTCTACTTCAGCTAAGAAAACCTCCTAACGACCCACAGCTATAACTTCATTTTCAGTGGACATCATTTCCTGTTCACTACAACGCAGAAGACTGGGGGTATTACAGAAACACATGTACTGGTTAATGGAAGATGCTCTTCAGCTCATTTGCTGCTGTAATTACAAATGGAGATTCCCGCTGCACTGCCTCTGACTGCTTGCTGAATGTTTGTTCGAAAGTCAACTGTACTTGCAAACTTTCACCACTGTGACAAACAGAAAGTGATCTGAGTGTGACACGCGCATGCTCTCACATCCTTGTAGCACCACCTCCACAGCCTTGTCCAGTCACTTGCATATCATAGCATCTTCTTGAGTGAAATATTTATATTGAATTCATCTTTTTCCATAGGCCACTGGAACTTATCTAAGACCTGGTGTGATAGGTGTTTAATAAACACTCATGCCAACAAACTCTAGGCTCTGGAAGCCATGATTCTCTGCTCAAACTCAGTATCACATGATGAAAATTAAATGGCAGTTTTAGTTTTTCTTTGTCTCGACGCCATAGCTGCCCCTAGGAGGCTGAGTGAGATGACAGAAAAACAGATAAAAATGAAATAGTCAAAATATTAGAGCAACTTTTAGATAATCAAACATGAAGCTAAGTGCATAAAGTACATTAGCTCACTCAGAGGCTGTGCCAGGAACAAATGGCTGTCACCCTATTCTATAGGAGGCAGATGATCAGAGGGGCTAGATTGTCCCCAAGACAGCACATGGAGTGTAAGCCATAATGCTCACTGGTTTATCCTCAGCATCTCAGTCCCCTCATTCAGAAAATCATGTCGAATATTTTCCCTGAAGCCCTCACAGAACCATTATGAGGTTGGACTGAGCTACAGAAAAGCCTAAGAAAATATTACTGTCTGACATTTGCAAAGAGTGTTCGAGGTCTTTAGAGTGCTTCCATGTGCACCGAGCATTTAACAAGCCCTAAGGGCTCTGTGCAAATGGAAAGCGTCATTAATCCCCCCCCCCATGTTTCTAATCTGTCACATGTCTTCGGTACTACAAGGTAATAACTACATCAAAAGCTAATGATAAAAGAAGCCAAGCTTGACACTGAGAGCAATATGCTGATTGTCTCAGTGTATACTAAGAAGAAAAAGGTAGCTGCTCTTCCTAATAACACACTTTAAAAATAAGAAAAATATATGGAAATGAAGTAATTTGCGTAATTCATTTTTAGTAAATTAGCAGGTCAGAATTTAAATACATGTTAACATCTTACCAAATAACAAATCCTTTCATAACAGAATTAATCCAAAATATCTTATGATTACAACACTGTATAGAATTCAATGTATTTGTAATTGTCACTGATTTTGATAACCTATAGGTATAGAAGGTTGTTGGGAGAGGTACTTAAACTTTGAATAAATTATATTTCTAAAACATCTCACACACAGAGAGAAAGAACTCATGTAATTCCCTAGACAAATTCTAAACATGTCAATCATTTACATTCAGGAAACTCTTAATTGCCCAACTCTGATAACACTGTAAAACTGTAAATCTGCACATGAAATATTTATAAATAAAATCACACTATGAGGTATACTGAGTAGGGCAGTTTTTCTTTGAAGGAGCCCTAAAATTTATAGGACAACAAAATATAAATTAGTCCTCACAGTGGTACCAACTCTAAATTCATATTTTATGCATCAGATAATCTAGTGACAGTATATTTCTACTGATAGGTAGAATTTTTTTTTTTTAGAGATTTGTATTTTCAAGGTATTTTTCACTTTCCTTTAAAAGTTATTTTATGATCACTAATGTACTAAAATGTTAGTTTTGAGTGAATTCTCCTGTTCCTTAGAAGTCATGTATGTGATCTAAACTAGCTTTGATGAAGCAAACTTATTTTTTCTCCTCTTACAATAAAAGTATTTTGTCTAAAAATAAGTTTTACAGAATATTGAGCAGATGGGGAGTTAGGAGGAAACCTCTACTTAATCTCTGTAACCATTGTTTCTATTATTCAAAAGGCTATATTAGAATGATGAGTCATAACTAATTAAACAAAGCTGACATCTCATTCCCAACTAAATCCTATACTTCCTGCAGATGTCCTTAGCTGATGCCTAATGTCTTTTTTTCTGCTCTAAGACACAATGTCACATTTCCTTGCCCTGTGTCCCTAAACTCCTCTTACCCTAGGAGAGTTTCTCAGACTGTTTGAATGGCATTGCCACTTCAGAAGTCAAGTAGCTCATAAGACTCTCATCATCTGCATCTGTCTGATGTTCCTCTTGTGAACACACTTGAGCCTGTGAACCTGGGGAGGAGGGGACCAAACAGATGAAGCATCATTCCATTTGTATAGCAAATATAAATACAGGTCACATGTTTTCTAGCTGTTCATATTGGACTTGATAGCCTGGCTGAAGAAGGGTCTGTCAGATTTCATCACTATCCAGTGATTATCTTTCTACCTGCTTTTGAGGTTCTTTATGGGAGGAAGTCACAGCCCAGTACACACCCAAGAGATGGAGAGCTGAGGTCCTCACACTCTAAGATGTAAGAGCTGCATCATTTATTTGAAATTCTTCTGTGTGGGGATTTATTCTTTTTACTTCACTGTTTAATCTATCCAACCAGTCTTTAAATCAATAGCAACCTGTAAATATTTATTTTTCCTTTAGCTTATTATAATCCAGTGCTGCTTGACTTATTTTCTTGCTCAAGGTGTCCCAGTTTTTCCATTGGAAGCCCTTTGGGAAGGTTCCTGCATTTCTTTGTCACACCATTGTTAAGTGTGACTTTCTTTGTCATGTACTCATGGCTTTTCTAACTCTTACACACTTCACTGAGATCAACTAGCATATTTCCTCTCCCTTGCTTGACATCAGCTCTTTCTCCAAAGAAAACTGGTTCTTTTGTTAAACAGGGCTAAAAACCAACATCTGTGAGCTAAGCTTGCTTACTTTTACTGGAGTATTTCTGCTGTTAGGTCTGAGAAACTGCCAGAGTGATGAAATGTATTAAATGTAGCAATGAAATGTATACCAACATTAGATATAGATGAAAATTATAGACGTTAGCTACTATAGATAGACAGACAGACAGACAGCCACACATTCAGGATTATGTAACCACCTACATATAAAGCAAGATAAATGAGTTCTCATTGATGTCTTCAACTTTAATCCATTACCATGTGGACTATCCCAGTCATTTCCTTTAGTTTATAAATTTCCATCCAACCATAAGAAATAAAATACTGTCATTCACTATCAATGGGCTTAATTGTAGTACTTTTGTGCCCTTTTTTTGGTCTTTAATATTATAGCTACCATATATTACTAAATTACTTAGATTAATATCTTTTACTGCCTTTACCTACTGAGGTTATTTCATACATTATAATCTGGATTCCTCTTGGGACTCCAGACCTCCTAATTATTTTAATTTCCATGTATTATGCTCCTTTTGTGTTGTGAATCATGTATGTGCACATGCACATGCTTGGGTGTGTGGGTGTACATGTGTACACAATCCCAGATGTCATTCCATAGGTTCCCTAGGACTCATCAAGTAGGTTAGCCTGACCAGCCAGTGAAGCCTACAAAGGTCCCAGGACTTGTTTTGAGATTTGGGCCTTCAAATCTCTAATGAGTCTAAAAAAATGTTGAGTGACAGTTTCTTGGCTTATTGTAAGGGCAAAGGTAATTGCAAAGTGACTACCATATGTTCTGTATGTCGGAGCTCAAATTGGATATCCATACACTAACTCTTTAGAGAATTCTAAATCTTTAGAGAATTCAATCTGGTGTAGCCAGAAGTTTCTCCAGTCCCGCCAGGCCCCGAGGTCTCATAGTCACTTATAAAATAATAACTCACTGGCTTAATATTAAATGCAAATTCTATGACCTATTGGCTCAGACTTCTTGCTAGATAGCCCTTACAACTTAACTCAACCCATAACTGTTAATCTATGTATCACCCTGTATTCCATGGCTTTATTTGCGTCCCATTACATGTTGCTCCTTGGATGGCAGTTTGGCATCTCCCTCTACTCTCCTTTCTCCTTTCACTATTTCTCTTGGATTTTCCTACCTGGCTTCATCCTGCCCTGCCATAGGCTAATGCAGCTTTATTTTTCAACCAATCAGAGCAACACATATTCACAGCATACAGAAAGACATCCCACAGCACTCTTCTGTTTTTCATCCCCTGTTGAATCTCATGTCACCCATACAGGCTTCAGACTCACAGAGGATGAACTTGAACTTCTAATTCTCCAAATTCCATCTCCTACATGCTAGATGACGAGCATGCACCACTAATACCCAGTTTTATGGAGTTCTGGGAATTGAACCCAGAGCTTCATGCATGATTCTCAAGCTAATCTCCCCTTTTTTATTTTTGTTTATCAAGACATACTTCTTTTTGTATAGCTCCAGCTATCCTAGAACTCATTGTTTAGACCCAGGCTGGCCTAAAACTCACAGAGATATGCCTTCTTCTGCCTCCCGAGTGCTGGGATTAAGGCATGCCCCACGATCACCCAGATCAAGCCCTCTTTTATCTTCTTAAAATTAATTTAATGCATTTCTTATATGATTCACAAAGTTCTTAATTTTAAGAACAGCTTAGTGAGCCTGGAATGATAGGTCTCTCTAATTTCGTTATTCTAAAGTTCAGTCATTCACAGCATGTCTATAAAAAAAATTCTCACTAGTGAGAATTCTGAAGTTCAAGAAGCAACTGACTCCCCTCAGTCACACAAATAGCTAACCCCAGAGAACAGACACTGTTCTTTGGACTTACTGACATATGTTTTTACCTCCATGTGCTCTCCAAGGTCCCTAACTCTCCAGAATATGTTCTATCACATAATAAGATGATATGATATCACATAATACAATGTTTTTCAAGACTTGTTTTAGGAAAAAATGTAAATCTACATCATCTAATACCATGCATACTTATTTGGATTCTTCCTTATAGATCCTAGACTCTACCTACTTATAATTCAATCACACAGAAAAAATGTTTTAAGGAAATGAAACATGCTTTTGCTGGATCAAAAATGAGTTTGAATTAGCAATACAAAAATTACATTATTAGGCCAACCATGGTTGTGCATACCTTAAGTCCCAGTACTTAATAGGCAGAGGCAGGCAGATCTCTGTTGTGAAACAATCTTTTTGTATACCATGAAGATGTGTCTCTGCCTAGGAGTCTTCTGATTGATTTAATAAAAAGCTGAATGGCCAATAGCTAGGCAAGAGAGGTTAGGATTTGGTGGGATTTGGAGGGAAAGAAAGAAACTAGAGATGAATCTAGGCAAACAAAAGAGATGCCAGTGAGACACTGAGGGAGTTGGATATATAGAATGAAGGAAAGGTAAAAAGCCACATGACAGAATGTAGATTAATAGAAACAGGTTAATTTAATTTATAAGAGCTAGTTGGAAACAAGCCTAGGCTAAAAGCCAAGCTTTCATAATTAATAATAAGTCTCTGTGCCACTATTTGGGGTCTGGCAGCTGACAAGAAAGTCTTACTACAGAGCTCTGTGAATTTGAGGCTACCCTGGCCTACATAGTGTGATCTAGATCAGCAGGAATTACGCAATGAGACACTGTAAGTAAATAAACTATAGTGGCTCACATCTTTAATCCCAGCACTCAAGAGGCAGAACTCAGTGAGTGGGAGACCAGCCTGATCTACATGGTTAGTGCCAGGACAGCCAGGGATACAGAGAAACCCTGTCTCAAAAACAAAAACAAAAACAAAAAAACATCCTTTTCTGTTGAATATTCTTTATTCCCATAAGTTCTCAAGGATTCTGATTTCATTTCATGATCTCTGAAATGAAAAGTTCCTAAAATGTAATCTATACATTTAATTATTATTTTACTCATTTGCCAAAGAAACACTGTTGAAATGGCAAGAGCCTGGGAATGTCTGCAGTATGTAAAAGGTTTTAAAAGTACATTAAAGACTGTGAATTAAACTAATGGTGTGTCTTTAAAAATGAGAGTGTTTGTTTGGGGCCTCTGACTTGTATTTCCCCCATTTTTCTACTGACAGTAAAAATGTTCATGTTAAGGCACCTTGGAGTCTGACTTCTAAGAGACTGTATTCCAGAATCAATGTTGTTTTTCACTCCCATCCCATCACAGGCAGTCTTTCTTTGTAATCAATTCTTCTTAGGGGATAATTGTTTAAAAGCCATGACTTCATTTTTCAGGTTAAATTCATGTCAGTACCATTCTGAAAATTAACAGGAAAAAAATTTTAAAAACAGAAAGGAAAAAACCAGTCTCTGAGTTCTATGTTCAATTTACTAAAAAACTGTCTAGAATACTGAAGTATTTCTAAAGGCAAATCTTCGGTGTGACGGATGCATAATAATGCACATGGGCTGAAGGGCTTTCTTAGAAAAGCATCCTGTAGCTACTTTAACAAGAGGACTGGGTGTCATTTATAATTCATGCAAGTAGATTGAAGCTTGCCGCTGCCATCCAAGAAAGATGGTTTGCAAAGCTACAGAGCACAATAATCCAATATTCCTTCTGGAGAGTTCCATATATCTCAGGCAGATTTTACACTAGAGATCATTTCCATGCCAATGTCCCCAAGAACATAATGTGGTATTTTCAGAAAACACAGATTTATGCTGTGGGTTATTTCTGCAGGCATGGAGGATGCCACTAGATCATCAAGTCGAAGGTGGATATCTAGGTAGTGTTCACCAACAGTGTAGCTGTTGTTTCCAAGGAATGGATATATTCATGCTTCAGGAACTGCTTTTATGCAGTGCTGAATATATCTCACAGTTAGCACGTTTTACAGTTGAATGATCAGAGCATAATCTTGGTGGGAGTCAAAATGACCTTGAGAATAATTAAGCCATTTATTCTGCAGCATAGGAATTATAAATAAGATCTACTTCTGTCCAAGTATGTGTTGTGGGTCAAAAGAAGCAGGCTTCTGAAAATGAGCTAATAGATTGACAAAATGAGGACATGGGAAGGCACGGCCCACCATTAAAAGGTCATCTACCTGTTTTCGTACCACAGTGCACAGAAAGACCACCTAGTCAAAAAGATATGAAGCAGGGCCACCAAGATGGCTGAGCAGTTGAAGGCACTTGCCACCAACCCTGACGGCCAGAGTTTGATCCTTGGAAGCCACATGATAGAAAGAGAGAACAAACTTTCACACATTATCTCCTTTCCATTTTTAGTAGACTTATCTACATAGAATAGCCCATAATCAGAATCCAAGTATATGAAATGTCTACCAAATGACATCAGTTTACTGCTCTACCCCCAGGGAATTAAACTACACCCACCCATGGTGTACAACTTCTCAAGGAGTTTTCAACCACCAAATGGAGAACATACATATTTTGAGCTGTAGAGATGCGCGACATGGTGCTATGGTGCCTCAGTGTACACACAAAAGAACACTTGTTGAATAATGGTATTAATAAACAACTGTGCCTGGCAGCAGTGGTACATGCCTTTAATCCCAGCACTCGGGAGGCAGAGGCAGGTGGATCTCAGTGAGTTTGAGGCCAGCCTGTTCTACAGAGCGAGATCCAGGACAGGCACCAAAACTACACAGAGAAACCCTGTCTTGAAAAATCTAAATAAATAAATAAATAAATAAATAAATAAATAAATAAATAAATAAAAATAGGGTGTGGTTCAGTTAGTGGAATGCTCACCCACTATGCACAAGACCTGGGTTTGAGCCCCAGGGCCATATTAAACAGGCTCGATGTTGTAGGTCTGTAACCTCAGTACACAGGAAGAAGACGCAGGAAGACTTCTCAAAGTTCAAAGCCAGCTTGGTATGCAAAGGAAGTTCCAGACCAGTCAGGACAGACAGCAAGGCCTTGTCTCAAACAGAAAAACAAACAAACAAACAAACAAAACTAATAAATAAATAAATATATCAACTAATGAACAGAAGAGTTAACTGTGAGCAAATGAATTTTATGCTAATCAATTTCATTTTCCAAACTTAAAAAAAAATACTATTTGAAACTTTTGCTTTCAAGTCTATAATATTTTTAAATAAACTTACTTTTTAAGATTCAGATTTTCAGAAAAGTTACAGTCAGTACCAGATTCTCCATACACCTATATACCTTACAGTAGTGTAATACATCTGTTACAATTAATGAATAAGTAATTATTTATTGCTAACTAAATCCCATACTTTATTCATATTTCCTTAGTTTTCACCTAAGATCCAATCCCAAAGACTAGACCATAAATAGCTGCCATATGTCTCTGGGTTCCTCTTAGCTGGGATACTTCTCAGCCAAAATTTTAATAGCCATACTTGTCTTGAGTCATATTGCCCAGGTACTTGTGGGAGGCCTCTTTATTGTGTTTTATTTGTAGCTGGAAGGTTTTCCTATGTTCCACCTGGTCTCTGCAATCCTGTGGCCCATTTATAAAATAATCACTCAGAAGCTTATATTAGTTATAACTGCTTGGCCATTAGCTCAGGCCTATAAATGATAAGCTCTTACACTTAATTTAACCCATAATTCTTATTTATGTTTAGTCACGTGGCTTGGTACCTTTTCTCAGTTCTGCCTTCACATCTTGCTTCCTCTGTGTCTGGCTGACAACTCCTGACTCTGCTCTTCCTCTTTGCAGCATTCTCCTTGTCTGCTTATCCCACCTATATTTCCTGCCTGGATACTGGCCAATCAGCATTTTATTTATCAACCAATCAGAACAACACACATTTACAGCATACAGAACGATATTCCACAGCACTTCCCCTTTTCTGTCTAATCAAAAAGGAAGGTTTTAACTTTAACATAGTAAAATTACATATAATAGAACAGTTATCATTTATTGATATGAATTTTCTCCTGGTCCTGCCCAGCTCTTATGGCCCCACAGTCCCGCAGACATTCAGACCCAAGTAAACACACAGAGGCTTATATTATTTTTAAACTATGGCCATGGCAGGCTTCTCACTACTAGCTCTTATATCTTAAATTAATCCATTTCTTTAAATCTATATTTTGCCACATGGCTCATGCTTACCAGTACTTTTACATCTTGCTTCTCATGGCAGCAGCTGGCAGCATCTTCTCTGCTGTTTTTATCCTTCCTCTCTCTCTAGTTAGATTGTCCCACCTTATTCTGCCTCACTATTGGCCAAACAACTTTATTTATCAACCAATCAGAGCAACACATATTCACAGCATCCAGAACAACATTTTTTATATTTTGTTAATGCATTTTTTATTTAAAAATGTTTTTATTTATTTTACATACCCCCTTATCCCTCTTCCCACTACCTCCAGCCTTCCCCCAACCAAATCCCCCCATCCCCTCCTCCAAAAGGGTAAGTCCTCCCGTGGAGAGTCAGCAAAGCCTGGTACATTCAGTTGAGGCAGGACCAAGCCACTCCCCCTTCATCAAGGGTGAGCAAGGTGTCAACCATAGGTAAGCATAGGATAATCAGACCACAACCCATGGCTCCAGAGAAGCTAGGAAACAAGGAGGACCCTAAGAGGGACTCATGGATTGCTTTGGGAAGGAAAAACAGATGAGATCTCCATGAGTAAACTGGGAATGAGGGGGGGTCAATAGTGGGGAGGGGTGGGAGATAAGAACATGAGGGAACAGGATAGTTGTTTGATATAATTTTTATGGTTAGACTGGATTTCTGGAGCTTTATTTTTTATATTTTAGCTTAAATATAATTGTATCACTTCTCTCCTTCCCTTTCATCCCTCCAACCTCTCCAATGTCCCCAACCTCTAACTCCTTCTATGACCCCACTCTCAAATTGAGAGCCTCTTTTTTGTGATTATTATTGCTAGAGAGAGAGAGAGAGAGAGAGAGAGAGAGAGAGAGAGAGAGAGAGAAATATATAAATACAAATACAACCTGTTAAATCCATTTTTGTTTTTTGTGTGTATATGGTTTCAGGACTAAACACTTTACATTCTGGGTTTTTTAAAAGAAAAATTTCAGACATAAAGGGTAATTCTCATGGGCAATGAAATCACTCAGTGAGTGTACTGACTAATTTTATGTCAACTTGATACAAACTAGAGTCATTTGGAAAGAGCAAACTCCAATTAAGAAAATGCCACCATAAGACTGGCCTGTGGACAAGCCTATAGTGCATCTTCTTGATGGATGATTGATACGGGAGGGCCCAGCCCATGGTAGTCAATGCCACCCCTGGACAGATAGTCCTAATGTATATAAGCAGCAGGCTGAACAAGTCACGGGAGCAAGTCATCCAGCAGCACTCCTCTATGACAGTTCCTGCCCTAACTTTCCTCAGGGACAGACTGTGGTGTAAAAGTATAAGCAATAAAAAATCCTTTCCTTTCCAAGTTGCTCATGGTCATGATGTTTTTAACACAAAAACAGAAACCCTGACTAAAGCAACATCAAAAGCAACTGGCCACCAAGCCCAGTGACATGAGTTAGATCCCTGGGATCCAGACAACAGAAGGAGAGAACTTACTACTGGAAGTTGTCCGTTAACATGCACAGGTGCATCATGCCACACACATTCATGTGGAAACACACACACACACACACACACACATACACACACATAATTAAATAATTAATGTGTTTTAAAAATAATATAAACTAAAAAAATTTTTTTAAAGGGGTGGGGCTTAAAAAAATAATATACAGCAATTCTTATTGTATCTTATCAGAAATCCATGACTGATTTTCAAGATAACTTTCATCATTGACTAAATTGATATCTGTCAGGTTTCTCTAGAGTGAAATTACTTTTCCCCACTTACTACAACTTTGATAAGAAGTCCTATACCCATCTCACACCTAAGAAGCAGACAATATGGTCATCTCAGAGCTTGGAAGACGGCTCTGGAGTTAAGAGCACCGAGGACTGGAGTTCAGATTCCAGCATGCACACAACAAGCATCCATCCTCAAGCTCTGTAACACCAGCTCCCGAAGACAGAGACCGGATGATGACTGGGGATTACTGTCAAAGGAGAAACCATGCCCAGGCTCAGAGACCCACAGCCTCAAAGGGATGGATGAGGGATGATAGAGTAGGAGGCTTGGAACCCTCTTCTGGTCTACATATATGGAAAGACACAAAAGCACACATGTGCACACACACAAACACACACACACACACATACACACACACACAAATGATGCTCATCACCTTGAGAGAAAAGTAACCATATAAAATACTTGAAATCTTTCTATATACAGTTTGTCTTTTTTCATCAATTTTTTCATTTAATAACATATTTGTGAGAGCAGTTTTGTGGATATTTATTTTCTACTTTGGATCAAATTCAATGTCACACTTTGGGGGAGAGGCTGTTAAATATTAACAGCCTCTTTCATTTAATACCCATGTCCTTTTGATACAGCCTTATCATGGTGAGAATATTTTTCATTTTTTTCATGGTGGGAGTAGTGAGTACTTCTGTACCTTTTTGCATTGTAAGGTGCTTTGAGTTCACCTAACCTCTCAGAACCCCCTCTTTCCTCAACAAGTCTTGTGCCTTGCTCCAATAAATTGGAGACTAGTTTTAGAAACAAAGTTTATGGCAGTGGGTTCTTTAGGGATATTTCTGTTGATGTGTTTGCTCACAGGATATCAATGTTTTCTCTGGTCATCACCAGATGTAAATTTTTGACAAATTTGTTGAGAAGTGAGAATAAGTATGCCTATCTCATACAATTGCTGTGTGTTTTGGAAAAAGTCCTGACACAGCGTATAGACTGAATGCAAAGAAAACACTACTTTTAAAGGAGACCATTACAAACACACTGAAAATACAGCAAATAACAACTTTGTTTTCTCAAATCTATCACAATTCTCTAATGGTTTCCTTTCTAGTTTGACATGTTTTTATTGCTAGAAAGGTAAACAAAGAAGTGAGAAACTGATTCTAGAACTTACTCTCATTAAAAATAATTTAGTCAAATCACCTAAGGCCACTTAATACATAATGCAATTTGCTTCATCTAACCCCCAGGCATAGTCTGTATGTTTAACTAACATATACTGAAGTTTATACAAACATATAAACATTAGGGGCTGACCAGAAGGCTCAGCAAACAAATCACTTGCCACCAAGCCTGATGTTATGAATTCAATCCTCAGGACCCTCATGGTGGACAAAGAGAGCCGAGTCCATAAAGCTGTCCTCTGACTTCCATACATGTTCTGTGACATGAATGTGCCCACACACATACATACACACAAACACACACACATAAATAAATAAATAAATAAATAAATAAATAAATAAATAAATAGTGATCACACATAAACAAACAAATAAATAAATAAACAGTGATCAAAGCAACTATCATTCTCTGATACTTCACTGCTGCTTTCAGCTTCACTTTCTTCTAATTTTCCAAAAAAACTGACCATACTATCCTGAATCTATTCCTTAACTAAAATTTTGAATAATACAAAGTTTTTAAAAACTTATGTCCAAGTTTAAATATGACAGTTGCTTCAAAACTCTATTACAATGAACCCACTTGACCAACTATTTTACATGTTTGAAATTCAGTCAACCTTCTAATTTGCTTGCAGGGAACTCTTGACGTGAGTGATCCTTTCTGACCCATGCTCTTAAGAATCTTCAGGTGCTGTGGAGATGGCCGTTTGTAAAGTGTTTGTCTTGTAAACATTGACTTAATGTTACGCTCAGAACCCACATTAAAAGGCTGGCACATGCTTAGATCCCAGACTGGAGAGGCAAAGACAGAGGGAACTCTGGTGCTCACTTGCCGAGAGAGAGAGAGAATAATAATGCCTAAGGGACAACACCCAATGTTTTCCTATGATTTCCATACACATGGCATAGACTTACATACTTATACACATGTATCTGCATACATGGAAACACACATGCACAAGAAACTCCAATTAACTCAGATATAACTAAGCCTACTGAGTTACCTTGTCATTACAAAGGTAGACACTTGGGTGTCTGGGCTAGTAAAGGACAACAGACAAGTGCTGCACATCTTGAAAACCCTCTTATCAAAGTATTGATGCCAAGTTGTCAGCTACTGTCCTTAAGAGGAAGAGTCCATAGCTCTCTAGACACAATCAGATGTCAATGTTAACAAGTTTGCAATCTGATCATCTGGTGTCCTTTATACCAAGGCAGAGGTAAGGCATTTTATGCGCGACAAAACACAGACAGCATCAAAAGAGCCATTTGAGAGCATTGATTTCCACAGCGTGTGTCAGTCTTCCAAAACATTTTAAGAGAGTGATGAGATTTTATTGGTCTGTTTGCTTTGGAGTTTGGACAAAGAGCAGTGAGTACTCATTTCTAGGTCCTTTGAGCCTCACTTCGTCCAGATAGCAGTCATCTACTTTGTAAAAACTTACTCCAATTACTCTTCCACACCCTACCCCCTTTTGTTGCAATACTACAGATTGAAGCCAGGCCTACACTTTCCAGTTAACAGTGAGACTTAATGACAGCATATTGAGAAAAATTAAACTAGGTTCCCATTCCTAGTGTTGAGTAACTATTTTCTAGAAATACCTGCATGTACATGTTTACTTAACATGGTGCCATTCATATCAAGCAAGTTACACGATCAGCCTAGGTATTGATTAACGGATGGATGAATAAAGAAAATGTGGAGTATATAAACAATGAAGTTTTATTTAGTAATAAAAGAGGAATAAAAATTATGTCATTGTCAGGAAAATGAATGGAGCTGAAGATTATTATATTAAATGAAATAATACAGTCTCAGAATGACAAATATGTTTTCTGTCATACATTGGATATAGATTTTTTATAAGATAAAAAAGAAAGTAGAAATACAACTATTTTAGAAGAAAAAGGGGACAAATCTGAGAAGAGAAAGAGGCATGAATATGAGGGTAGTATTCAAAGTACATTATATATGTGCATGAAAATGGCATAAAGAAGCCCACATTTACATAATTAACATATGCTAACAAAAGAAAAAGCAGTCCCTTTCCTCTTATTGATATACTTTTATGGAAAACAAATTCAGACTACTTATATGCTTTAATTATTGGCACAAAATTTATTGCAATTCAGAAAAGTTCACAGGAAGATATTCTCCTGGGAGAACCCAGCCACTTCTCTCCACCTCTGGTTTCATACATTCTTCCGTTGGCCCCAATGAGCCACTTTGGTCATAGTTAAGGTTTTTATTGCTGTGAAGAGACACCATGACCACAGCAACTCTTACAAAGAAAACATTTAATTGTGGTGGCTCACTTACAGTTCAGAGCTTCAGCCCATTATCATCAAGGCAGGGCACAGCAGTGTGCAGGCAGACAGGTGCTAGAGAGGTAGCTGCTGAATGTTGATGTGTAGGCAACAGGAAGTAGACTGAGATTCACAATGAGTGAAGCTTGAGCAAACGAGACCTTAAAGCCTGTTCCCACAGTAACACACTTCCTCCAACAAGACCACACCTCCTAATAATGCCACTCCCTTTAGGGGTCATTTTCTTTCAAACTACAACATTCCACTTTCTGACCCCCAAAAGCTAGCCTCCTTCAAGACCCCAACTGCCATGCTCTGCTTCTGGATCAGCATACTATACACTCCTCTGACCTGAGAGACTTTCCCTGCTCCATTAAGATTCTTCTGGCACCATTCTGCCTCAGATTTCATGGAAGTGTCCCCCCACTTTTTTCTATGGCTCAGAGGGTTACCTGACCCTCACCAAGATCTCTGTCCTACCTTCCTCCAGTTCTAAGCTACATTGTTCCTTATTTTTCCTCTATTTCTTCTATTGTTGGACCCACTTTATGCAGCCACTCTCCATGACTAACATAGGCCTGGACCAGACCTGAATACAGTAGCAGATCCTACCCCTGTGCCCAGACTACTGCCTTTACTCCATCCCCTCAAGACAATCCTAAGATACCCAGCCTAACACCTCACTTTGAGTCCAGACTGATGGGTTAAAAACTTGACAAAAGACAATCAACATCCTAAACCCCTAAGGAGAGCAATTTAAACAAAAATCAAGATATAGAACTCACCAGATGGTGGTTGTGGTGTATGCTATTAATCCCAGCACTCTGGAGACAGAGGCAGGTAGATCTCTGAATTCAAGGTCAGCCTGGTCTACTGAGTGAGTTCCAGGATAGCCAGAGCTACACGGAGAAACCCTATCTCAAAGAGCAACAACAAAATAATAATAATAATAATAATAATAATAATAATAATAATAATAATAATAATATAGAGAACTCAAAAGAACAATTGTAGACATGTTCAATGTGTTCAAAGTGTATAAAGGGGGAACAAATCAACTCCTGAGTGAAGAGAGAGGACACCAAACACAGAAGAAAGAGACTGAAAGCTGAAGTAAAGAAGAGCCAAGTAACATATAAAGACAGGCTCATTAGAATCACTGATTACTCCATGGAAACTTTTAAAGCCAGAGGCTCTTAGAAATGTATATTACAGTTCTAACAGGTAACAACTGCCAAATCAGACTGTTACACCCTGAAAAACTGTCTATTAAAATTGAAGAAGTAGAAATGCTTCATGATAAACAGACATTAAGGAAATATATGACCACTAAGCCAACTCTACAATAGAGTCTAGAAGAAATATTTCAAGAAGGATAAGAAGAGAGGGATAAGACACATCCAATATGGCACAGGGGGAAAACAATAATAATAATAATAATAATAATAATAATAATAATAATAACTACCAGGACTGATAATCAAAAAAGATCTATGGGATAAGGGGCTGGAGAGATGGCTCAGCAGTTAAGGTCATTTGTTGTTCTTGCAGAGGACCCAGGTTCAGTTCCAAGCATCCACATTTTGGCTCACAACCACCCATACTTCCAGTTTCAAGGGATTCAACACCATCAACAAAGAGGTTACATCTGACCTCTGTGACACATACATGGTGCACATACATACATGCAGGCAAAACATTTATATACATAAAATAGAAATAAATTAATTTTAAAAGTCATTTTTAAGAGAAAGGCCCACAGAAACACCACGAAACAACAAAATGTCAGGAATTAATACACATTTCAACAGTAACTCTGAGTATTAACGGTCTCAATTCTCCTCATAAAAAGACACAAATAAAGAGACTGTATTAGAAACAGACACACCTGACCAACAAAAATAGACACCATCTCGTGATAAAGGAGTAGAAAAAGTATTCCAAGCAAATAGAACTAGGAAAATAGCATGGAAAGCTAATCTACGAGCAAACAAAATGCACTTCAAACTAAATCTACTCAAGAAAAAAAGTGTTGCTTCACACTCATTAAAGGAACAACTAATCAAGAAGATATTACAATTCTAAACATACACACACCAAACACAGGGACACTCAGTTCCATAAAATAAACATGACTATATGTAAAACCATATCTTGAACCCAACACAGTAATAATTGGAGATTTCCATCCTCCACAACACCAATAGTCATCTAGAAACCCCATCCAACGACTGAGGAATCTGGATGCAGAGATCCACAGCCAGGCACCAGGTGGACCTCTGGGAGTCCAATTAGTAAGAAAGAGGAGGGTTTATATGAGCAAGAATTGTTGAGACCAAGGCTGGATAAAGCCCAGGGACAAATAGCCAAACGAATGGAAACACATGAACTATAAACCAAGGGCTGAGGGGCCCCCAACTGGATCAGGCCCTCTGAATGGGTGAGACAGTTGATTGACTTGATCTATTTGGGAGGCATCCAGGCAGTGGGACCAGGTCCTGTGCTCATTGCATGAGTTGGCTGTTTGAAACCTGGGGCCTATGCAGGGTCGCTTGGCTCAGCCTGGGAGGAGGGGACTGGACCTGCCTGGACTGAGTCTACCAGGTTGATCTCAGTCCTCGGGGGAGGCTTTACCCTGGAGGAGGTGGGAATAGGGGGTGGGCTGAGGGGAAGGTGAGGGGGGCAGGAGAGGGGAGAACAAGGGAATCCATGGCTTAATATGTAGAACTGAACTGTATTGCAAAATAAAAAATAAATAAATAAATAAAAGTTCCACCAGAAAAAAAAATCAATTTTGGTGTGTTTTCAGATAGCTGATTTCACAATTATAAGGAGATAAGTCATAAAAATGTAAAGTAAGTTGGTGATTTAATTTAAAAAAAAAAAACTCCATGTGGGACAAATCTATACCCAACATCATGCTGAATGGAGAAACACTCAAAGCATTTTCACTACAACCAGGAACAAGACAAGGGTGTCTTTCCATTCCTATTCAATAGAGTGTTTTAGGTCTTAGGTAGAGCAATAAGACAAGGAAATAAAATACAAATATGAAATGAAGTTAAAGTATCCCTATGAGTAGATGATAGGACTCTATACATATGAGACCCTAGTTAGGGTTTCTATTGCTGGGATGAAATGCCATGACCAAAAAGTGAGTTGAAGGAAAGTGGGGGGTTATTTGGCTTACACTTCCTCATTGCTGTTTATTATTGAAAGAATCCAGCACAGGAACGCAGAGTAAGATCCTGGAGGCAAAAGCTAATGCAAAAGCCATGGATAGATGCTACTTACTGGCTTGCTTCACATGCCTTGCTTAGCCTGTTTTTGTTGTTGCTGTCGTTGTTGTTGTTGTTGTTGTTGTTGTTGTTGTTGTTGTTGTTTTAAAGAACCCAGGACCACCAGCCCAGGGGTGGCACCATTGATCACTGATTGAGAAAATGCCTTAGAACTGGATCTCATGGAGGCATTTCCTCAACTGAGGCTCCTTCCTCTCTGATGACTCTAGCTTGTGTCAAATTGGCACACAAAACCAGCCAGTACAGACTCCATCAAAATCCCTTAGAGCCAAAAACATATTAATAAGAGTGTCACAATATAAAATTAATACACACGAATCAGTAGCCTTGTTATAAACCAATGGCAAGCATACTGGGAGAAAAATCAAGGAAAGGGAACCAGTCTACTTGATAATAGACACACATACACACACACACACACACACACACACACACACACACACACACACGCACACGCACACACACACACACACACACACACACACACACACGCACTCACACATACATACATTCTCTCTCTCTCTCTCTCTCTCTCTCTGAAATAAAACTAACCAAGGAAATGGAAGACATCTACAATTAAAGTTTTAAGACACTGAAGAAAGAAATTGAAGACACCAGAAGATTGAAAGATCTTCCAAGTTGTGGATTGGATTGGAAGAATTAATATTGTGGAAATAGCCGTTCTATCAAAAGCAACTTTCAGAATCAATACTATTGTAATAATAATTCCAGGGTTATTAATCACAGATACGGGGGGGGGGGGAAATGATCCTAGAATTTATATGGAAGCACAAAAGACTAAGGGCAGTCAAAGCAATCCTGAATTTAATATATATATATATATATATATATATATATATATATATATATATATATATATATATGGCAGGAATTATCACTACACCTGCTTTCAAGCTATACTACAGAGCCAGGGTAGTGAAAACAGAATGACACTGGCACCAAAGCCGAGATTTAGATCAATAGAAGAGAATAGAGGAAAGAGATACAGAGCTACCTGACTCTGATGACATTTGACAAAGATGGCCAAAATACACATTGGAGGAAGAACAGTGCCTAACAAATACTAGGAAACCTGGAAAACAGCACAGAGAAAAATGATACTAGATCCCTATCTCCCATCTTGCACAAAACTCAACTCCAGGTGGATCAAGGACCACAACATTAGATCCCATCCTCTAGCACCGCCAGAAGACAAAATAATGAGTGCACTTAAACTTGTAGGTATAGCAAATGACTTTCTGAAGAGAATTCCCATAGCACAGGAAGTAACACTTATGAAATTGAAACCCTTCTGCACAGGAAATAGTGAACTGAGTAAAGAGTCGGCCCACAGAATGGAAGAAAACCTTTGTCAGCTGTATATCCAGCCCAGGATTAGTGACACAAATATGTAAAGAACTCAAAAATTAAACACCAAGAAACAAGCAAACCAATTTTAAAAAAAAGCTACAGAACTAATCAGAAAACTCTTAAAGGGAGAAATATAAATGGCTGGGAAACACTTTTAAAGATGTTTGACATGATTAGTCACTATAAAATGTAGATTAAAACTACTATAAGATTCCATCTCATTCTAGTGAGAATAGCCATCACTCGCACAGAGGTAGGGAAAGGGGAACCCTTATGGTTGGTAGAGATATAAACTAATGCAGCCACTCTGGAAACCAGTCTAGAAGTTTCTCAAGAAAACTATAATTAGATCTATCATATGATCCAGCTATCCCATTCCTGGGTATATGCCCAAAGGACTCTTTACCTAATGCCAGGGATACATGATCATCCATGTTGATTGCAGTCATGTTCAAATGGGTAGGGGATGGAAGTAGTCAAGATGTTCATCAGTTGATGGATAATGGAGATACAGTACTTATGCACAATGGATCAGTTAATCAACTGTACTGAAAAATGAAATTATTAAATTTTCAGGTAAATAGATGAAATCGGAAAAATTACACTAAGTAAGAAAACCCAGGTCCAGAGAGACAAGTAGCACATGTTCTCTCTCCTATATGGATTCCAGCATCAACTCTCTAGCTTATTTTAACAGAGTACCTGTGGAAGCCAAGCATGGGCAGAGATAGGAGGCATAGCTTAAGGGAGAGGGGATAGTAGATCATAGATAAAAAGAAAGTAAAGAGGGGAATATTGTAGGTGCAAGAGTTTAAATTGGAATAGAGGTGAGGAAATTGGGGAGATGAGTGTGTGGGATTCTTGGAGTATTAACCAAGATAAAGGGAATATAAAGAAACTACAGGAGTATTAAGGTACACCCACTTGTGCAATAATGGCTTGATTTTTCTGGGGTTTCATCTGCTCCCTTATTAGATTGATGCCCACTCCATAAGTATGTGAAACTTATGTATGGCACTGAGCCTAGCTAACAACTAAGGTCTAGGTAGGTAATAGGCCTCCACAAAAAACTTATTACTAATGGGTAACATAGCAGCCAATTGCCTTTCAAATGCCTATGCTTATCCCTATAGACAAACTTAGCAGCTTCTGAGAAACCATTCCTTACAATGAACGGTGGTGAAAACAGACTGACTCATGGCTTCCCATTATGTAGATAACTAGCAATGGTTGTGGCCCCAGCCCTAAACAAAATGTTTATATCCTCTCTAAGGCTCAAGAAGACATCACAGAAGAAGGGGTAGGAAGTGTTTAAGAGCCAGAAGATTGGGTGAAGGACTTCAAAATGCTGTTCTATAGATTGGATGCAACTATTGCTAAAATTAACTCACAAAAACTGTAGTTTCCTGTACTGGGACCACGCAAGACCAGCCTTTAGCGCCCATCAGTCAAGGAAGGGGGAGGTGCTCATGGGACTTCACCCTTTACCTGTGAACTATTTACAAAATGGTTTATTGATAGATTTTGGGAGAGGGAAAATCAATTTTAGTTGTATACACATTGATGAGTTCATCAGGCTCCAATAGATAGCTTCAAACCCATGGTCACATAGAGAACCTTGACTCATCTCACTGGATCACAAAATAAAAATGAATAGACATATCTATGAGAAAGAAATTATAGGGAGGAAGGAATGGACAGAGGTAACAGAAAGAAGGGAGTTAAGAATGATTAGTATGCACTGAAAAACTGTCTAAGAACAAATTGGTTTTTTTAACTCCTTGTTCTTATCTGATCTTGTAGTCATTGAGTGTATATGATATCAAAAGGGTCAAATGCATTAATAATCCTGAGGTGGGTATGGTATTACCTGTTGATGTGTATTCATTTTAGAAATTCCATTTTAACTGGTTTACCAATTATTATTCCTTCCCAGTCTAGTAGATAACTTTTTGAAAAACTGATAATGAAATCCTCTACCAGTGGAGACTTCAGGGGTGAATAATGTCAAGGCCACGTGGAGACAGAGAGGCTCAAAAGTTCATATTGACAAGTTTTGCCTACAAGTGAGGTCAGACCAGGAAAGCAAAAAAGACATTTCACCCCAGAGGTTTAAGGAATTGTGCTTTACAGCTTGCTGATAATAGAATAAAGTGGGGATAGATTTTAAGTTTTAGAGGAGATTAAGCAATGCCCTGGAGTCTGAGAGCCTGTTTTTCTACAGCTATGACCAATGACACATGAGTTCCTCTGCATGGGGTTTTTTAAGACTGTTAAGAACCAATCTAGGAATGATCAGAGAACCTGGTGGACAGAGGAGTATTAGTGGCAAAGCATTGTGTCTAGTCTGCTTTAAAAGACAAATAAATAGAAACAAGTAGAGAAAACAAAACACATAGAGATTTTGGCCTTGTAGCCCTTTGAAAATTAAGTATTCCTCTTCTCTAAGTCCCCTGATTAGCAAAGAAGAGGATATGAGCCAACTACATCCTTGCCTGACAACCTTGTACTGAATAACAATGGATGCTTTGGAGAATGAGACAAACTCCTATCCATTATTCTATCAGGACACTGTCTAGGAATTCCTCAGGGTGGAACAGCAAGTAGGCAATGGCCTTGGTATCCAAATTGAATATTTTAGCCAAGCAACATTCTTTAAAAGCTACAAATTTTAAGTAATACAGTCCTAAGCTCAAGTTTATGTTAAAAATGTATGGGCAAGCGTATATTTCACTCTCAAATTGATACACATCTAAAATGTACAAAGAACTCTTTAAAATAAATGAAAAAAAGAGAGCTGGTCCAGTGGGAAAATAAACAAAAGACTTGGATGCTTCACAAAAGAGAATATTGAAATGATCAATCAACATGATTAAAAGTTCAAACATATGAGTCATTTGGGAATTGTAAATTAAAACCACAATACAATGTTGCACTTCCATCTAAATAATTAAGATGAAGAAAAGGGAAAATATTTAGTACTGATGAGAAAGTAAAATAGAATTTATTTTTATTTTCATTTTTTCAGTCCTAAAGTTTTACCTAGGACCTTAAATATGTTAATCAAGTGACCTAACTCTGAGCTACTCACATCACCCCTGAAATTGTCATATAGTGTTGAAGGTGCATCCAACAAATATACATGTTCCCTGTGATATAGGGATTTCATTCTCAAGCACATACCAAACAGAACTATGTACACTAAGCTCATCAGAAGGCATATTCAGAAATATTTATAACATCTCTAATCAGGACAGACTAAAACAAATGGAAATGGGATAGAAAAAAATATGTTAATAGTCATTCAACTGAAAATGATATAATAGAAACATTAAAGAACCTTAACTCCGTGTGACAATATGGTAAAACAATGGAAGCAGGAAGAAATGTGAAAGAATCAAATACCAAAATCCACAGACAGTAAAGGTTTTGACAGTGCACAAAAGGACAAAGGCTAATATATGATCATGGTAGTCTCTTTGCATTGCTATGTCAGAATGTCTGGCACCATCAGACTAATAGGTGGTAGGAGTCAAGAGATGAAGTATCTAGTGCCTCAATATCCCCTTCATGCAGAAGCCACCTATGATTTAACTTCATTCCAATACCTCTGCATCCTAAAGAATCCTTCATCTTCTAGATACCGAGCTTTCAAGATGTGAGTCTTTTTTTCACAGAGTTAAGATATTGAATGTTGTCAAAAATCTAAGGTAATATTTACCTTTAGGGAACAGTGAAATAGAGGTGAGAAAAGGGAGTTTGAGAGAGTTGTAAATGTCAGTTTCTTGGTCTGATTACTGTCTATGAAGCTGTGTTTAGTTTGTTAGAATCTGTACACTTAAGCACTTACAATCTCTGAATATACAAAAGGCTACACAAGAGGCTCTTATAATTGCAGTGTACCATTTCAACCTTAGGAGCAGCTCTACAGTGGTAACCAAGTGATACCACCAGTGGTCCTGCACCCCATCTTGCTCCCCTAATCTGCCCTTTCTTCTTTCTCTTTGGTTATTTTCTTGGACAAGCTTTAGCCATTTGGTGTCAGAATGTCTGGTAGTCCAAGGCTTACATACTGTTCGTTTAGAGACTAGGAAACAGAAAAAGAGTTTCTCCACTTTTTATTCCTGTAAAAACCAAGGAATTGAATTTCATTGCACTAATGTGGTCCACATACCTACTTATGGAAGAAACAATACTCGCAAGAGATTAAGACATATTGATGGCTGCTGCACTAATAAACAGACTGCAGCTGTGGCTACCTGTACCAAACCATCATAGAATCAAGCCGGTCAGCATTCTAGCACAGATGGGGATAAGGCCTCACCCTTAGATGAGGTGCTATTGGCAGCTAATGGCTGCCAGGGAAGGGAAAGTCAGTATTCTTCAGGGCTGTGGGCCCAAGTAGGTTCACCATACTCTAGTGGGTGGCTTCATACCCATGCCCATCTGGGTTGCACTGATTTTGGATTCAGTGGGTTAAAAAAAGAAAAGAAAAAAGAGGGCTGTTCAAGAGACTCCTCAAAATGTTACAAGTTATTACTATTACCCTTGGTTGCCCCACAATGATGGAAGATAAGTCCCTGTTGCTGAAGATACCATGCAGTTCAGACATGGTCTCAGAGTTCCCTGATCTGGAACTGACCTGAAGGCCTCCTCCCTAAGGACTAGCTTTCATGGTACCAGAAACTGCCTTGCCAGCTTCTAAAGGAAGAAGCAACCAACAGTCCTACCCAGCTATAATGCCTATGAAGACATCAATGACGAGCGTGACATGAGAACCCTAAGGGTGCAGCAGCAGTGGCACACTTATCTTGGGGGTAACCAACAGCCGTATTTGGATGTAATACCCACTCAACAAGAGGGAACTTTACTATTTATGTAGCCCTTTCCATTAAAAAGTAATTGTTTTAAGGTCTCACTATGTAGCACTGACTGACCTGGATCTTGCTAACCTGGATCTTGAGACTAGACTGGCCTCAAATTCACAGAGATCTACCTGCCTCCACCTCCCCAGTGCTAGAATTAAAGGTGTGCCTGACCGGGCTCCTTTCCATAAAATCTGTATTGATCTGTGATCTAGTCAGAAACATTATGCAATACCATTTCTGCCATAATCCATTTATTAGAAATAAGAGGTTACTAGATAAGGTAGCCCATATCTACATTTCCTGCTTATGGGAGGCTGGAACAGGAGGATCATAAGTGTGAGGCCAGTATGGGGAATGCAGCAAATTTGAGATCAACCTGGGCTACATGGCCAGACAGAAGAAGGAGGAAGGGAAGGAGGAAGGAGAGTAGGACATTGAGACCAGCTTATACTCAAAGAATTCATGTTGTTTTTTAAACCAGTACAGAGACAACATAATCAAATATACATGCTTTGAAGAAAGGGACAAGGGAGTTAAGTGCACTGAGCTACCAACCAAATGAGAGAAACCTCTGGGAGGTGAGATAGCATGCTTTTAATCCTCTTGCCTGGCTGACTAAGCTGAAAATGGTACAGATGGTCCAATCATTCTCCAAATTAATTAACACAAGGTCCACACCAGGGTGGTAAAGGCAAGACGTGTTCCCTTCCAAAAATGATACCAGTTGCTCCTGGGCACCCATGCCAAAGCCATTCTGACAACACTTACAATGCTCTAATTGAACTGCCACAGCACAGAAGAATTGCTCTCTGCTAAAGAAAAATAGAGGGAAAATTGTAAAAATAGCATAGCAGGAAAAAATGCAACATGTTCTCTGGCTTTTGAAATGTCAGAGTTCTGGGCACCAATTTATCTGTCTTACATTATAGGGCTACAAACAGTCAGCAACTCTTATTTGGTCATTTTTCACAATACAAATACATTCCTAAGTGCTAGTTTCATTCTATAATGATTGTACAGATCTCTATTTTTCGTGTGTGTGTGTGTGTGTGTGTGTGTGTGTGTGTGTGTGTGTGTGTGTGTGTTGGGAGGAAGGGGAGGTTCCCTGAGTAATACCTTTACCTCTGGCAGTGTTAGAAAATGTATTGTGTTAATCAGATTGGATCACTTGCTTAGTGAGAAGAATGCAATGTGGGTTTTAACGGAATATAAAGCATTCCACATCCACACAGAAAATTAAGCAGTCACTGGATCCTTTGCTGCAGGAATATGTAATGGCATCCACCCTTCAGCTTCAGGATAGAAAAGAAGGCTGAAGGCCATTGCTGAAGTCGTGCAGAGATTTCCTTTGACCACAGGATGCCCATGGAGGCAGCATAAAAGGTGAGCTGGGAAAGGAGGCAGGTGGCACTAATGCAGAAGAGCAGAGTCCTTTTGACTGGCCACACTTCTCACACCAGCAGGTGTGTACCCTCTTAGGCTAGAAGTGCTGCTCAGCAGAGACTATGTGGAATGCATACCAGATGTTGACAGAAATGATATTTTAGCTCCCCCTGTGTCATCTGTATTTCAAGCATGGTGTGGAGAGATTCTTTTAAGTCTCTCTCCTCAACAAGTCTGATCTCTGAGAAGAGCATCAGGCCATGCACAAACCATTATAATACAGGGTACCACGCAAAGAGGCCCAGCCACAAAGTAAGTGCTGAGCAAATATGGATTGGGGGTAACATTTATTTAGGGCTTTGTACAGAGCAATCAGGTGGCAAGGGCTTCATGCATTCACTCTTCACAGTCACTCTGTAACTCTAGTGAAGTATTCTACTTAGGTAAGAGGCAAAGAAATCAGAGTTTCACCAAAAAAAAAAAAAAAAGTCTTGGTGCTTTGATCTGAAAACCTTATTGTGAATTAAGAAATTCTGATTCCACAGCCTTTGTTCTTAATTACTACCTATTATAGTCAATGAGAGGAGAGTTGGGGGAGGGGGGAGGGACAGAGGAGAGAAAGATAGATAAATGGATTACAGAGAGAAGACAGTATAACAAAATCTGTTGTGATATAGGGGAAGGGGTAAGTAAATTTAACTAGATATCAGACAAGACCAAATAGAAGAGGTGATATCTAGCTTAAATTCTGGAAAACTGTGTATATGTCTAGGTAGAGACGTTAGAGATGGACTCCCAGGGCTGGCAGAGAAGCATGATCAGAGATGCAGCACACCCAAGCACACATGAATCTAGGAGTTGCCAGTAGTCCTAAAGGACTGGGCACAGGACACACAGGGCAGCAGCTGGGGGACTGCTGGGCAGCACTGCACAAGGAGAGGTGGGAACTTCCTGTGAGTAAGTTTGGTGGGGTTCCTTCCACAGACAGTGCAAGGTTGCAAACATTTTTTTTCAAATAATCAATAGCATTTATTGAGAATTTAGCTTGTACTGGCCATGAATCCTTCTCAAGGCAGACACTGTGATGATGCCTTTATTTCATAGGTGATCATGACAAGGTCTGAAAGTGTAAATCACTTGAGCCAAGATCAAGTCACCTAGAATGGTTTCCATGAGAGTTCAGACCAGGTAGCCCTCAATAACTAAAGTGTTTTAGTAAATGGCCATTGTATGCTCTATAAATAACTGACCAATTGGTAGTATACTACTTATCTTTAAAGTTAAGATGAGAAAAGGGTACACAACTTGATATTTAATTTGATACCAACATACATGTGGATGTCTGTCTAAAGAATATGCACATGTACATATATAGATTGCTGGAATCATACCAAAATATCAATAGCTGTAATGAATTAATAGTAAGACAGTGTATAGATTTATTTTCTCCCTATTTTAACTCATTCTTTACTGACTGTCTCTAGTGAGAAAATATTAAAGAAAAGTAAATGTTACAAAATATTCCCCTTTAACCTTTACTGACTGAGACCCTATACACTCCAAATACAGTGGGACTACCCCCTTACACACACACACACACACACACACACACACACACACACACACACTTGCTGTGGATATCACTCTGTATACTGTGAATGTGTTGCTCTGATTGGTTAATAAATAAGGTGCTGATTGGCCAGTAGCCAGGCAGGAAGTATAGGGGGGACAAAGAGAGAGGAGAATTCTGGGCACAGGAAGGCAGAATCAGGAGTCACCAGCCAGACACAGAGGAAGCAAGATGTAAAAGTACCAGTAAGCCACAAGCCATATGGCAACTTATAGATTAATAGAAATGGGTTAATTTAAGATACAAGAACTAGAAAGCAAGAAGCCTGCCACGGCCATGTAGTTTATAAGTAATATAAGTCTCTGTGTGTTTACTTGGGTCTGGGTGAATGTAGGAGCAAGGTGGACACAGGAAAACTCACACTATACACACACTATACATGCATATGCATACAAACACACAACTAAAGCTGCAAAATCACACTAAGCAAGCCAAGTGTGCATATAAAACTAAAGTTCCGACCTAACAATTACACCCAAAAGCAACTGAACATCTGAGTGATTTTCTTTTTTATATCCTAATCATGCGTCCAAGTCTGGCAACATATCCAAAGAATTTTCTAATTCTCCTTTGTAGGTGGCTCAGTGGAAACCACCACTCTAAGCTATGTGTGGTGGTACATACCTGCAGTCCCAGAATTCAGGAGGATCACCAGTTCAAGGCCAGCCTGAGCTACATACATAGTGAGACACCTTCTCACAAAGTATAAAGACTTCAGGCCATGACATTTCTCTGTCCTTGCAGTGGCTGTGGTTACCCGCACACAAGGGAGCCAGTGACCATTCCAACATGGATATGACAGAGGTCTACGAGGTCCCACTCCTAGATGAGGAGTCATTGTTAGTTAATGGTTGCTGGAGGAGAGAGAATTATTTTCTCCCCCAGTGGAGAAGACACTGGTAAGTTGTCCATGTGCCAGTAAGTAACCCCCAGACATGTTCACATAAGCAATCCTAATCAAACTCAGAAGTTCATTTTAGAAAAGACAAGCAAGTAGGAAGGGAAACTGTTGGGAAAGAGCCAGGTTCCAGAGGCAGCGGAGGAGGATTAGGCAGGGTAACAGGGGTGAATATGATCAAATACATCATATACTTGTAAGAAGTTGTCAACCACTGAAATATGTATATATATATATTTAAAGAGCCATTGTCTTCTCCTTTTAGGTCTGTGCTTCCTTCCTTTAGTAATTTCTAGAACACAAGTTGGCAATGTCCAACCCTGACTATGACAGGAAGGATGGTTCCCCCAGGAACTGTAGCTTCCCTCAGGAAGACTTATTTCAGTAACACGGGCTTTACTTAGACAATGTATAGCAGGTTTTCAACTTCAGAATAAAGGCACTTCTGCTCCCTGCACACTTGGGGATATTTTAAACCATGTCTCTTCTTTCTGAGCCACCACAGATTTATGAAAACAATGATCTGGACCACAGGAAAATTTTCCGACATCCCCATTGTAAGAGGAAAGCATCTGAGGTGGACTCCCCAGATAACAAGGAGACTATGGCAGGAAGTTGTCACTCAGTTTTCACCAGTATCTGTATATAAGGAGAGATGGAAAGGGCCATTAAGGATGTTTTCTCCCCTCTGTGTCCTTTTTAATTAAGTGTCTCCGGAAGTGATGGACTTTGCAAAGGTAACAGTGGAGCCTCTATGTGTCTGCCCCCGTCACTCACTCTCCCTGCTATATTTCTGGAATTGGGCTTCGTGTTCTGTCATCTTCAATATTTTAATACTTTACTGATCTTGAATATGTTTAGACATAGAAGGCCCGCAGTAACATAAAATTTTATAGCCAACAAACTCTTTATACCTTAAGTTTATTGCACATTTTCTGTTTTGTTTAACAACACATGAGTCTCTGAAATGAAGCTTTTTCCAACTTGCATTTGGCTCATTTCCATTTGATCTTTGGGTTTTTTTTTCTCATTGGGTGTTGATTGCATTATTACACTAGGAAGGACATACTATGAAGACAGTATTTTATAACAAGGTTTTTTTTTCTCTATAGTGATGATTCTTAAAAAAAATAATTAGCACCACTTTCCATTAATCCCTGATTTATAAAGATGGGATGGAAGCACCAAAATTTTTAATTTGGGGCCAATTTTTAATGTTGTACAAGACATGGAATTCATAGAGCAAGTAGATAACCACCTTTTTACATAATGATAGAAATCAAGCAAACAAAACAATTCCGGGCTTTTCCATAAGATGAACTGCAACAAGGACTAACATCTGGGAATAGTGTGGGATGGGGGAGACACAGGCATGCTGAAATCAACCCCAGCTCCACACTGCCATCCAGATGAGAGGTGACATGGCTGCTTTACCAGGAAAGACCAAAATGAACAAAAATGGATTCAGGAAAATGCCTGAAGCATTTTCCAGTTCATATTTTCTACACAGGTAGTTGAAAATAAAAGGCAAAGCAGATCTGAGGCTAGCTCCACCACTTTCAAAGAAATATTGGAAGACTCTATCATTCGCATCTTCTTGCAAGATCTATTAAATTACTAATATTCATTAAGACCCCAGAAGCTTGAACTGTCCTGGCCACTGACAGACAGATCCTCACAAAATAGATGTCAGGGTATTCTTAGGAGCAAGGGTTAACTAACTGCCATACGAAAATAAACCACTCATCTCCTTGGTCTTACGGAGCTCTTGACCTATTTTCTTGCCTGAATGGCCAGGAGAGAAATTCAAAAGCCTTTAACCCTCTTCATGCTTAGAGAATCTAAAAATATACAGGTTGGATGGAAGTTTCTCTACACTTTTATTATCTCCAAGGATGAGGTCACTGAGTCTTAGCATGGAGTAGTGTTTGAAGGGTTGTCATACCTCAACTCCAACCTTGGAACTACAGGACTCTCAGGCCAGCAATGTCTGTGCAGAATCATTTCTAAGACTGTTCAAATTGGGAACGTATCAGAAAGAGAAGAGTTACTTCTTAGATTTTTAAATGACTGTTCTCCCAATACCCTGGTAATCAGGAAGCCCACTTTATTGTCTACTGTTTTCAACTTTGATTTTATCTAGTCTGCCTTCTACCGAGATGCGAATAATGCCTTGTAAGCCCTTTTAACAGCCCTTTTTACCCTTGACTCTGATTTTTAAGGTACCCTTCAACTGCCTTTACTGGAAGCCTTGTATCCTTCGTGATGAACACAATTAAAAACTGCTCCAGGGTCTTCTTAAAGTAATGTGAGATTTTTCCATTTTTATACCTGCCTTGGGTGATGTTAACATCTAAGTGGCACTGGGATGTGAATACTGGGGAGATGTCAAAAGACAACCTCCATCCTTAACTCTCCCTTGATGCAAGTGACAGTCTTATTTGTTTTGTTAACCAGTGTATAATTAAAAGTCAATGTTCAAGACCATCATAAAAATCTGTACAACTATGCATGTTGTGAGTCTGAGGTTGGAAAGGAATATCCATTAAAACATAGCCATGTGTAATTTATAAGGAATCAGTGATAAAATGTTTGCTCTCGACATTATCTGCAAATGGTCTGTGTATTACCTGAATAAATCTGTATTACTTGGAGGCTGTAGATAAACATCCATAGGCAAAGTTCACATTGAGGTTATCTGCTGCCTGCTCTGAAGCAAGAAGTGCGATTTAGGAGAGATAGATGGTAGTTTGCCTATCCGAGTCTCGAGTGCACAGCACAGAAATGAGTTTAATTCCTGAGAGGGTATCTGTCATATCCAAATGGGGATGAATACCATTATTGCTTTGTGCCCAGTGCAGAACACAGCTTGAGTCCTTGGTGAGAAACAAAAAGAGCCTGAATGATCCAAAGTCCTGGATTCACCTTCCGCTCACCAAAAGAGATGCTTCCGGCTCTGGGAAAGGCAAATTTGATAGCAATGAGGTCACTAGTGATATCACAGTCATAGAGCTAAAATTCCATGTATATTTTTACCTTGAGTTGTCAAGTAGGATTAATATTCTATAGATAAGGAGACATATAAGACTAAAAGAGGGAGGCACTGAAATAACACGTGATGGATGTTCAAGAGGGTTGTGGAATTTTCCTCCGTGGTGTAGCCAGCACTAAACTGTCCATGCCCTGAAAAATAGCCCTTCACACATTCCTGTTCATTTAAACTCCTTGGTTCACAAAAAAGAAGAGGAGGAAGAGCAGGAAACAAAAGAAAACAGACAGGATTGGTGCATTTTAAACCTTGTTAGAAAAACACACTGATCAAAAAGTTTTGAAACTGGGTGGTGGTGGTGGTGGTGGTGATGCACACCTTTAATCCCAGCACATGGGAGGCAGAGGTGGATCTCTGTGAGTTCGAGGCCAGCCTGGGCTACAAAGTGAATTCCAGGAAAGGCACAAAACTACACAGAGAAACCCTGTCTCAAAAACAAGCAAACAAACAAACAAAAAGGTTTGAAATTTTTAGGGTAAGAAGTCTGTACCTCTTGGGCTTGCTTCTTTTATAAACCCTTACTCTCACTTCTAGATGTCTTTATTGCAGCTCTTCCAATTCAGTACCTCCAATAGTGAATTTGTCTTTTCTCCACTCACACTTCATTCCTATTGCCAGGAAGTACTCAGATTTCCAGCACCTTTGATTCCTTCTCCCCTCTCTGCTCCCCCTATCCCCAGACCTCCTGATAAGAGCACCCCACTAAGGATGCTATCCTCATGTGTTCAGACTGACCTACTCTCCCGGCGACTCCTCCAGTACGTGTCTCTGTCTTTACAGGAACCAACTAGACAGCAGTGTGAAACAGAGAAAATGTCTCTAGGAATGTTGGCTAGGAACTGAGAAATAACCACGCCTTAGCAACAACCTGGCCCTAATCTGGAGGCTGCTAACCTGATCCAGGAAAGGCACATACTGAATCTGAAAAGTCACTGACCCATAAGCATGCATTCAGTAATGGGCTTACATTCCTTCATTTGCTCATCCATTCAACAAACATTCAGTAGGTGCCTCCTAGGTTTTAAAAATGAGATCATGACAAGGTGACAATATTTAGACCTATCAGGACACCAGAAAAGAAAGACTTCTTAAATCTACAACGACTAAGTCATGACTTGGAATAAAAATGGAAGTCACCTCTCCCTGCCATTCAATCTCTAGCAGATAGCTCTGGTCTTTGGAGATTGCCCCCAGGCCACGGAGCAGCTCTGTCTGATCATTGGGCAGCTATGAGCTCCTATGAGCCCGTTTCCTGAACAGAACAGCCCAACATCGCTACTGTAGTTGGGGACATCTCTGAAGTGGAGTTTACACTCCTGACTCCCCGTGGGGACTCTGATTGAAGCCTTTACCTGGATTGGAGGTGCTGCCACTGCTCAGATGCCTCCTGTGCCTCGTGTGTCTCTCCTAGCTGCTCCTGCCATCCCTGAGAGTGCTTCCTTGACAAGTCACTGACAAGCAAATACTCTGTGGAGAACCCAACACCAGACAACTTCAAAGAGTCCAGTCACATGGCTGGAACGTAAGGTACCAGGTGGAGGGATTGTAAAATGGAGTCTGGATCTGTTGTGCTGTGCATCTCTTAAAGGTGTTACAGGGCTGTAGTAGGCGGCTGCTGGGCTCACAAGGACATTGTACTTAGTTTAATCATCCCTTGTTACCTCCTCTGTTTTTTATTCTTAGTTTTAAAGGTAACATTCTCCCCTGGAATTATTCATGCTACAGACACAGGGTCAGGATATAAATTAGGGTTGGAATCTGAAGCGTACTCCAAAGGTCTGTGTGCTAGAGGCTTGGCCACCAACTGTAATGCTAAGCGGTAGGGCTTTATGATGTAAGGCCTTGTTGGAAAAAAACAGATCACACTTTGAAGGGCAGATTGGGTCCCTGGCCCTTTTCTGTCTCTCTGCCTCCTGTTTACCCTGAGGTGAGCCACTGTGCTCTACCACATTCTATGTCACGATGCTCTGCCTCACCATGGGTATGGAAACAAAGTCAAGTGACCATGGATAGAAACCATGTGTCAAAATCAACACTTCAGTGGCTGTGAAGATGGCGTAATTGGTAAAGTGCTTGCTGCAGAAGCATACAGATTTGAGTTCAGACCCCATTAAAAAGCCAGATGGGGTTGTTTACATATGTAACCCTAGCTGGTGTTAGTGGGAAGGGAGAGAGGCAAATCCCTGGCCAATCACCTTAGCCAATCAATAAACACCAAATTCAAGGAGAGACCCTGTCTCAAAAGATAGGGTGAAGAGTGACTGGAAAAGACACTTAACGTCAACCCCGGGCCTACACACACACACACACACACACACACACACACACACACACACACACACACCACATACACATGCACACAGAGAGATATACTATACACATGCTGACAAAGAAAATACAAAATGAAATAAATGGTTATTTTATCTTTTAAGTTGCTTATCTCCTGTGTTTTGTCCCAACAAAATGCTGACTAATCCAGTATCCTTTCCCCTCAGCCTCTGACTCTACTTGGTGCCCTGAGACTGGAGGCAGGTTCACCAGTTACAATGAGATGTCATGCTGCTCCCATACACCTTTGTATCTGATAAGATGTCAAACAGAAGCCTTAAGCTTGAGTCTTAGGGTTTCACCTACACAATCTTCTCTTGCTATAAATAAATACCACAGACAGGGTTATTATTTTTTTAAAAAAAAAATAGTTATTAGGTCGAGGTTCTGGAAGTCCAAGCGCGCACAGCAGTGGCATTTTTCTGGCATTGTTGAGAGCTTCCCATTTGGATCAGAATATTTCCTGAGACAGAGCAAGCCAACCACAGTACTCACTTGTATCACAAAGTGAGTACAGTTATCGTCACTACTATCATAGCCCTCGATTCCAGCAGGCATCAATCTGGAAATGGATTCATTGCCATCACTCCTTCATAGTTCCACCTGGTCTCACCTGAAATGGGAATTATGTTTCAACCTAAGTTTTGGAGGATACGCACACCCAAGCAGGGCCCAATGGTCTAGCTGGATTAAACTTTCAGAGTCCTGTGCAGGTGTGCTCTGAATTAATTCTCCAAAAGACTGAATTATTTTTAGTATCATTGTCATAAGTTCTGCAAGTCACAAAAGCACAAGCAACAATATAGTGGTGGATATAGTCTCTGCTATTTTTGACACCCCGGAGAAACCCTCCTTTGAGGGCCATCTTTTCTAAAGAGAATTTCCTGAGCAGGGTATGGTGGTTCATATCCATACTCCCAGCATCCTGGCTTTGGAGGCAGAAGGATCAGTTTCAGCTACATAGTGAGCTCAGGGTTAGCCTAGGCTAAATGAAACCCTGCCCTAGCCCCCCACTCCCCAGAGGAAAATAAATTATATAAAAGACTATTGGGTGAAAGCTTTTTTTGTTTTGTTTTTGTTTGGTTTTTTTAATTTTTATTTTGCAATACAATTCAGTTCTACATATCAGCCACAGATTCCCTTGTTCTCCCCCCTCCTGCCCACCTCACCTTCCCCCCAGCCCGCCGCCCATTCCAATCTCCTCCAGGGCAAAGCCTTCCCCACAGACTGAGATCAACCTGGTAGACTCAGTCCAGGTAGGTCCACTCCCCTCCTCCCAGACCGAGCCAAGGGACCCTGCATAGGCCCCAGGTTTCAAACAGCCGACTCATGCAATGAACACAGGACCCGGTCCCACTGCCTGGATGCCTCCCAAACAGATCAGGCCAATCAACTGTCTCACCCACTCAGAGGGCCTGATCCAGTTGGTGACCCCTCAGCCATTGGTTCATATTTCATGTGTTTCCGTTCGTTTGGCTATTTGTCTCTGTGCTTTATCCAACCTCGGTCTCAACAATTCTCGCTCATATAAACCCTCCTCATTCTCGCTAATTGGACTCCCAGAGATCCACCTGGGGCCTAGTCATGGATCTCTGCATCCAGATCCCTCAGTAGTTGGATGAGGTTTCTAGCACGAGAATAAGGGTGTTTGGCCATCCCATCACCAGAGTAGGTCAGTTCAGACTGTCTCTCGACCATGCCAGCAGTCTGTTGTGGAGGTATCTTTGTGGATTTCTGTGGGCCTCTCTAGCACTTTGCTTCTTCCTATTCTCATGTGGTCTTCATTTACCATGGTCTCCTATTCCTTGTTCTCCCTCTCTGTTGTTGATCCAGCTGGGATCTCCCGCTCCCCCAAGATCTCTTTCCCTGGACCCTCGCCCTTCACTACCCCCACTCATGTCCAGGCTGTTCATGTAGATCTCATTCCATTTCTCTGTCATTGGGCGATCCCCGTGTCTTTCTTGGGGTCCTGTTTTCCAAGTAGCCTCCCTGGTGATGTGAGTAGCAGTCCAGTCATCCTTGTTCCACATCTAGTATCCTGCTATGAGTGAGTACATACCATGTTTGTCTTTCTGAGTCAGGGATACCTCACTCAGGATGATTTTTTCTAGATCCATCCATTTCTCTGCAAACCTCATGATGTCATTGTTTTTCTCTGCTGAGTAGTATTCCATTGTGTATATGTACCACATTTTGTTTATCCATTCTTCAGTTGAAGGGCATCTAGGTTGTTTCCAGGTTCTGGCTATTACAAACAATGCTGATATGAACATAGCTGAACAAGTGCTCTTGTGGTGTGGTTGAGCATTCCTTGGGTATATGCCCAAGAGTGGTATAGCTGGATCTTGGGGGAGATGGATTCCCAATTTTCTAAGAAAGTGCCATATTGATTTCTAAAGTGGTTGTACAAGCTTGCATTCCCACCAGCAGTGGAGGAGAGTTCCCCTAGCTCCACATCCTCTCCAGCATAAGGTGTCTTCAGTGTTTTTGATCTTAGCCATTCTAACAGGCGTAAAGTGGTATCTCAGAGTTGTTTTGATTCGCATTTCCCTGATGATTAGGGATGTTGAGCAATTCCTTAAATGTCTTTCAGCCATTTGAGTTTCCTCTGTTGAGAATTCTCTGTTTAGTTCTATAGCCCATTTCTTAATTGGACTGTTGGGCATTTTGATGTCTAATTTCTTGAGTTCCTTATATATTCTGGATATCAGTCCTCTGTCAGATGTGGGGTTGGTGAAGATCTTTTCCCATTCTGTAGGCTGTCGCTTTGCCTTGTTGACCGTATCCTTTGCTCTACAAAAGCTTCTCAGTTTCAAGAGGTCCCATTGATTGATTGTTTCTCTCAGTGTCTGTGCTACTGGTGTTCTATTTAGGAAGTGGTCTCCTATGCCAATGCGTTCAAGACTACTTCCTACTTTCTCTTCTAGCAGGTTCAGAGTAGCTGGATTTGTGTTGAGGTCCTTGATCCACTTGGACTTAAGTTTTGTGCACGGTGATAGATATGGATCTATTTGCAGCCTTCTACATGTTGATATCCAGTTTTGCCAACACCATTTGTTGAAGATGCTTTCTTTTTTCCATTGTGCACTTTTGGCTTCTTTGTCAAAAATTATATGTTCATAGGTGTGCAGGTTAATGCCAGGGTCTTCAATTCGATTCCATTGGTCCACATGTCTGTTTTTATGCCAGTACCAAGCTGTTTTTATTACTGTAGCTCTATAGTAGAGCTTGAAGTCAGGGATCGTGATGCCTCCAGAGGTTGTGTTATTGTACAGGATTCTTTTGGCTGTCCTGGGTTTTTTGTTTTTCCATATGAAGTTGAGTATTATTCTTTCCAGGTCTGTGAAGAATTGTGTTGGTATTTTGATGGGGATTGCATTGAATCTGTAGATTGCTTTTGGTAAGATTGCCATTTTTACTATGTTAGTCCTGCCTATCCATGAGCATGGATGATCTTTCCATTTTCTGACATCTTCTTCAATTTCTTTTTTCAGGGACTTAAAGTTCTTGTCATATAGGTCCTTCACTTGCTTGGTTAGTGTTACCCCAAGGTATTTTATGTCATTTGTGGCTATAGTAAAGGGTGATGTATCTCTGATTTCCTTCTCTGCTTCTTTGTCCATTGTATATAGGAGGGCTACTGATTTTTTTTGAGTTGATCTTGTATCCTGCTATGTTGCTGAAGGTGTTTATAAGCTGTACCAGTTCCTTGGTGGAATCTTTGGGGTTGCTCAAGTATACTATCATGTCATCTGCAAATAGGGAAAGCTTGACTTCTTCCTTTCCAATTTGTATCCCCTTAATCTCCTTATGTTGTCTTATTGCTCTGGCTAGAACTTCAAGTACTATATTGAATAAGTATGGGGAGAGCGGACAGCCTTGCCTCGTTCCTGATTTTAGTGGAATTGCTTTGAGTTTCTCTCCATTTAATTTGATGTTGGCTGTTGGCTTGCTGTAAATTGCCTTTATTATGTTTAGGTATGTTCCCTGTATTCCTGATCACTCCAAGACCTTTATCATGAAGGGGTGTTGGATTTTGTCAAATGCCTTTTCAGCATCTAGTGAGATGATCATGTGGTTTTTTTCTTTGAGTTTGTTTATATGGTGTATCACATTGACAGACTTTCGTATGTTGAACCATCCTTGCATCCCTGGAATGAATCCTACTTGATCATGGTGGATAATTGTTTTGATGTGTTCTTGGAGTCTGTTTGCCAGTATTTTATTGAGTATTTTTGCATCAATGTTCATGAGGGAGATTGGTCTGTACTTCTCTTTCTTTGTTGTATCCTTGTTTGGTTTAGGAATCAGGGTAATTGTAGCCTCATAGAAGGAGTTTAGTAATGTTCCTTCTGTTTCTATTGTGTGGAACAATTTAGAGAGCATTGGTATTAACTCTTCTTTGAAGATCTGGTAGAATTCTGGGCTGAAACCATCTGGTCCTGGGCTTTTTTTGGTTGGGAGGCTTTTAATGACTGTTTCTATTTCGTTAGGGGTTATTGGACTATTTAAATAGTTTATCTGGTCTTGATTTAATTTAGGTATGTGGTACCTATCCAGAAAATTATCCATTTCTTTTGGGTTTTCCAGTTTTGTGGAATAGAGGTTTTTGAAGTATGACCTGATGATTCTCTGGATTTCCTCAATGTCTGTTGTTATGTCCCCCTTTTCATTTCTGATTTTGTTGATTTGGATGCTCTCTCTCTGTCTTTTGGTTAGTTTGGATAAGGGCTTGTCTATCTTGTTGATTTTCTCAAAGAACCAACTCTTTGTTTCATTAATTTTTTGTATTGTTCTCTTTGTTTCTATTTTATTGATTTTAGCTCTCACTTTGATAATTTCCTGGCATCTATTTTTCCTGGGAGACTTTGCTTCTTCCTGTTCTAGAACTTTCAGGTGTGCTGTTAAGTCACTAGTGTGAGATTTCTCCAGCTTATTTATGTGGGCATTTAGTGCTATGAATTTCCCTCTTAGTACTGCTTTCATAGTGTCCCATAGGTTTGGATATGTGGTGTCTTCATTTTCGTTGATCTCTAGGAAGTCTTTAATTTCTTTCTTTATTTCTTCCTTAACCCATTGGTGATTCAGGTGGGTATTATTCAGTTTCCATGAGATTGTAGGTTTTCTGTAGTTTTTGTTGTTGTTGAAATCAAACTTTAGACCATGGTGGTCTGATAGAACACAGGAGATTGTTCCAATTGTTTTGTATCTGTTTAGATTTGTTTTGTGGCCAAGTATGTGGTCGATTTTAGAGAAGGTTCCATGGGGTGCTGAGAAGAAGGTATATTCTTTTTTGTTAGGATGGAATGTTCTGTAGATGTCGATTAAGTCCATTTGAGTCGTGACATCAGTTAAGTCCTTTATTTCTCTGTTAAGTTTCAATTTGGGAGATCTGTCCAGTGGTGAAAGTGGGGTGTTGAGGTCTCCCACTATTAATGTGTGGGGTTTTATATGTGGTTTAAGCTTTAATAATGTTTCTTTTACATATGTGGGTGCCCTTGTGTTTGGGGTATAAATGTTCAGAATTGAGACTTCATCTTGGTGGATCTTTCCTGTGATGAGTATGTAATGCCCTTCTTGATCTCTTTTGATTGATTTTAGTTTGAAGTCTATTTTGCTGGATATCAGGATGGCTACACCCGCTTGTTTCTTAAGACCGTTTGATTGGAAAGTCTTTTCCCAGCCTTTTATTTTTAGGTAGTATCTATCTTTGAATTTGAGATGTGTTTCTTGTATGCAGCAGAAAGACGGGTCCTGCTTTCGTATCCATTCTGTAAGCCTATGTCTTTTTATAGGTGAATTAAGTCCATTGATATTGAGGGATATTAATGTCCAGTGATTGTTCATTCCTGTTATTTTTTGGTGGTGATGTGTGTGTACTTTTCTTCGTTGGGGTTTACTGCTGTGGCTTTATCTATTGCCTGTGTTTTCGAGAGTGTATCTGACTTCCTTAGGTTGGAATTTTCCTTCTAGTGCTTTCTGTAGGGCTGGGTTTGTGGATAAATACTGTTTAAATCTGGCTTTATCATGGAATGTCTTGTTCCCTCCATCTATGATGATTGAAAGTTTTGCTGGGTATATTAGTCTAGGCTGACATCCATGGTCTCTTAGTGTCTGCATTACATCTGTCCAGGTCCTTCTGGCTTTCAAAGTCTCCATTGAGAAATCGGGTGTTATTCTGATAGGTTTGCCTTTATATGTCACTTGGCCTTTTTCCTTTGCTGCTCTTAATATTCTTTCTTTATTCTGTACGTTTAATTGTTTAATTATTATGTGGCGAGGGGACTTTTTTGGGGGGTCTAGTCTGTTTGGTGTTCTATAGGCTTCTTGTATCTTCATAGGCATTTCCTTCTTTAAGTTGGGAAAGTTTTCTTCTATGATCTTGTTGAATATATTTTCTGTGCCCTTGAGTTGGTATTCTTCTCCTTCTTCTACCCCTATTATTCATAGGTTTGGTCTTTTCATGGTGTCCCAAATTTCTTGGACATTTTGGTTCATGACTTTGTTGGCTTTAGTGTTTTCTTTGACTGATGAATCTATTTCTTCTACTGTATCTTCAACGCTAGAGATCCTCTCTTCCATCTCTTGCATTCTGTTGATTATACTTGCATCTGAAGTTCCCAATCGTTTTCTCAGATTTTCTATTTCCAGCATTCCCTCTGTTTGTGTCTTCTTCATTTTTTCTATTTCCCTTTTCAGGTCTTGGACTGTTTCCTTCATTTGTTTCATTGATTTTTCTTGATTTTCTTTCAGTACTTTATTGTTCTCTTCCAGGACTTTATTGATTTCTTCTAATTTGTTTGCCCTTTCCTTTGTTGTTTACAGTGTTCTTCACATTTTTTTGTCTTTTCCTCTACACGCGCCTCTAGCTTCTTCATGATGACATTCATAAGGCTATTTTCTTCTGCTTCTTCCAATTTCTGATGTTCAGGTCTAGGTGTTGGAGGAGGGCTAGGGCCTGGTGATGGTGTATTGCTATTCATTTTGTTGTATGTGTTTCTGCCTTGACGTCTGCCCATCTCCTTGTGGTTCGTTCTTGGCCTTATCCGCACACTTGGTTCAGACAGAGCTGACAGATTCAGGAAGTCTCTCTCTCTTGTCCAGATGGGAGCTCTCTTGTCCAAATTGGAAGTCCGGGGCAGGATGGGAGCTCTTGTCCAGAAGGGAAGTCCGAGGCAGGATGGGAGCTCTCCTCTCTGTCTCTCTCTCTCTCTCTCTCTCCTCCAGAAGGGAAGTCCGGGGCAAGATGGGAGCTGGGGGCCGGCCTCTAAGTCTCAGGAAGAGGCTTGGGGCTCGGGCGGATGGGCATGGGGGCAGGGCGTGGAGACTGCAGGGTCTGCCAGGGGTCTTGGAGAAGGGGATCCTTCCCGGTGGGGCTAGAAGAGAACCTGCCCGGTGGCCAGAACCTGGGGCCAAGTTGGGCAGGTCTTCCCCGGAGTGGCTGGTGCCCAGGGATGAGGTCTGGGGCAAGTTAGGGGACTCACCTGTGCTCCAGAAGGGAAGTCCAGGGCAAGATGGGCTGGGTGAAAGCTTTTACCTTTCCAAATCATCCAGGTTATTTTGTTGGCTTGCATTGGTTTTTCAAGACAGGGGTTCTCTATATAGTCCTGGCTGTCCTGGAACTTGCTCTGTTGACCAGGATAGCCTCAAACCCAGAGATGCACCTGCCTCTGCCTGGCTCAGATCTTCATCACAGCACTTCATAATTAAGCTACTCTCTGTAAGAACATGTTTCTGGGCCCCTCCCCCCACACCTCTGGACAGATGAGGTTTGAATGAGGCCTAGTCATCTCCAGATCATCTACACTTCACCGTGTTTGACTCAAGTCCTGGCTATCTGGTCACACCTGCTGTGACTTTGCTCTGAAAAGACACCTGATTCCATGACCAAAGAAGGCAGACTAAGTTCATCAAAATGATTCCAGGTGATTACAATCCAATAATGTGTCTGCTAAATGTATTAGGAGTAAATATGTGCTGGTACGTGGACTGCATTCCAACAGTTCATTTGTAAGTCAGTCGCAAGGAACATGAAATCCATTTTTCATAGGCAACATAGCTATAAAAAGTGGTTATGGGACCCTGGCTACAGAACCTGATAACCTGAGTTTGGTTCCCCCAAAACCTATTGAAGTGCTGGGTATGGAGGCGAGAAGGGAAGATCACAGGCCACTTAGCAACAACAGCAACAGCAGCAAGCTAGATCCTGCCTCAACACGGTACAGAGCGCGTGCACACACACACACACACACACACACACACACACACACACACACACACGCACACACCCACCTAAGTGATTACATTTCCAACCGGGACTCCCAAATTTATTTAACCCATAACTCTGCTACAACTACAATACAGTATGTTCATGAAGGAGTTCATGTTACTTTATTACGATTAAACAAAGTAAAAGAAATATTCATAAATACGGTTCTTTCGTAGATGAGTCTTGAAGACTCATGCTCTGAAGAGGCAATTCTAAATAAAATACAGTAAATGGAGTCTTTTGGAAACGTTGTAAGTCAGACTTTAGGGAGGTTTCTGAACCTTTGGAAGCAAACCTTCCTGCAAAAAGACGGCTGAAGCTACAGGAAGCAAGGGCAGCACTGTGTCCACAGAACTGATTCTCTTTCTTCATTCCTCACCAGTGTCCGTAATGACTGTGGACAGGCTTTTCTGAATGCCTTAACCTTTCTTCCGGGATATCTCCTCAATTTTTCTTTAAGGTGAAAGACCAACAGTAGTCTCAATTTAAATGAAATTAAATCCACATCAGAAGTCAGACTCGAAGTGGGAAACTTAGTCCTGACCTGACTAGTCAGTGTTCCGACCCTTCTCATTGATTGGTCAGAGCTAAGCATTCTGCTATAGCAACTCCAGGCAGAGGCAACATGCAGGCCTAGGATTACTGGGAAAAGACTGCTCATCCCCAAGAGTTTCTATTCTCGTGACATACAAGTGCTTCTTACAAAATGCCAAGGTATAGAGAGCCAAACTCCTGATTTCAACCGTGAAATGCCTAGCTCCTCCTGTGCTGCAGCCGCCCTCCTAAAGGAGAAGCAAGCATGATTTCCTTTGTTTGGGGGGGGCTCTCTTAAAGGAGAATCAAGCATGATTTCCTTTGTTTTGGGGGCTCTCTTAAGGAAGAAGCAAGCATGTTTTCCTTTGTTTTGGGGGCTCTCTTAAAGGAGAAGCAAGTATGTTTTCCTTTGTTTGAGGGGCTCTTTTAAAGGAGAAGCAAGCATGTTGTCCTTTGTTTGGGGGGCTCTCTTAAAGGAGAAGCAAGCATGTTTCCCTTTGTTTGGGGGGCTTTGTAATTAGCTTTCTGTCACTATTAAACTGAAGAGTCCATTTATTTTTACAACAAATATCAATTAATGGTGTATTTTAGCTTTAGCTAATTCCACTAGAATACCAAGGATTCACCCAATCGCTCCTTGGATTCTACACCAGGTGAACTGAATTCCAGAATTTTCAGAGGATTTGGATTTGAGGACACTATTTTGTGTTGTCATCTGTTTGGGTTTTCTTTGCTTGTTTGTTTCATTGTATTTTGTTTTAAACAAATTCCTTTTTTGTATGGCTTCCTTTTTCTTCATTTGGGTCCATCTATTCCTACCACTGTTAGAGATATTTTTCTTCCCACCCCTGTCCCAAAGAGATTGTAACAATTTAAATGAGAAATAAAGGAAAAATCATTGAAGAAGAAAGAAAGAAGGAAATTATACAAGCATTTAAAAATGTTTTAAAGATAATTGATGTATATTAATATGCCTACATATTGACATAGGCTTTCTTAAAAATCAGAGCTACAGCAAGGCTCAGTGCTTAAGAACAGTGGCTGCTTTCCCAGAGGACCCAGGTTCAATTCCTAGTACCCATATGGCAGCTCACAATCATCTGCAACTCCAGTTCCAGGGGTTTTGACACAGGTATCATAGACAATGTGTATACAAGTGCTACACAGTTATACACGCAGGCATACCATTCATACATCTAAAATTTTAAATAAAGAAAGAAGTAAAGAAAGAAGTAACGATGCTATAGCATCGGGGAAAAGGGAATTCCCTGTTGGAGGACCAGGGATCCTGTCTGTCTTTCCATTGGGAATACAAATATCTTACCAAAACCTCCTTGATGGCTCCAAGTCTCGGTGTCATGTTTGTGTAAGAAGTGACCACCACGGCTCAGATTTCTGAAACAACAAACTTGAAAGGGAAAGGAATGGTAGATCAGGATTAAAATAAAGGTGTGGAGAGCGAAATAGGATCTCCTGGGATGAGAACCGTGACTGACAAGGAAACTGTGTGTGGTCTGGACCCTCCCATACCGAAAAAGATCAGGGGTTCAAGAGAGACACTGAGCAGGGTGTGGTGACATGCTCCTGTAACCTCAGGCAGGGGAGGTGGACACAGGAGGTCAGCCTGGGCTGCAGAAGACCCTGTCTGGAAAGAGAGGTGGGGGAGGAGAGCAGGAGGAGGGAGTTCTAGAGTCCCACGATTCCCTGTGGATTCGCTGGTGGTACTATCAGCCCCAGCCAGGTACATCAGACATTCGCATACTCCAGAATTGTTCATCATCTGAGGCTGTGATATGCAATTTCGTGAGTAAATTCTTTGTTTAATAATTGGTGTGATTCCTATAGAAAAACTCAGATAAGGAAACATTTAATTTTCTCTAATGAGGCAAAAAGAGGAACATTTCATAGCAGAAGGTTTTGTTCCTTCCAAAGACGAATGTAACACTGGTTAGGATGAACAAGCATTTCCAGCCTACTGGAGTAATTAGTTGGCACTTGGTAATAAAGTGTACAGATTTTATAGTGCTGGTTTCTGCTTTTTCTCCAGTTAATGTCCACAGGAAGATTTTAATTCCCAAAGAAATGAGTTTCTAGCAGTATGTTAACACGGTGCTTAACATATAAAACTATGCAAAAGGCAAAGATTTAACTGTAGCCGTATAAAGGCAGCCCTGGCTGGTGTGTAGCACGTTTGTCAACGTGTCCCTTGGGGAGGCTAAGAATGCCAATCTGGTGCCACGGGCTTCTTGCTCCCAGGTCTGTGGAGCTTTCTTCACTCGGGTGATGTAGATGAGAAGAAAAGCTGTGTGGGTTTTGTATCTAATACAGAAAAGCCAAAATCCATGTGGAAATAAATTAAAAATCATTACCATTCCATGCCCTTCCATTGCCAGGAAAATGAAATCAAGATTTTTTTTTTCCAAGTTGGCCTGCTAAATACAATAATAGACTCAGCCAGGCTAACCTTACACATTGCAGCACTCACTACACTGAGTTACAAAAACAAATATTACATACACACACACACACACACACACACACACACACACACACACACACACACAAATCTCATATTGTTTTAGATAAGTTTACAGATTTGTTTTGGGCCACATTTGTAACTATCCTGAGCCACAGACTGGACACACCTGTAGACACTATACCTAAAACAAACCTCAAGAGACCCAAAAAGGGAGAAAACAACATACAATTTAGGGGACTTGAGATTTCAGGATCACCACACTGGGATGATTGGTCTGTGGTTGTTGGCATGTAACTCCTCTGTGTGGGTTTTTCACTGAGGAGACCAATAATGCAGAAACACCAATGGGTGTCAACAAAAATCTCCCCCAAATTTGGCTCTTGCCAATGGGCAACAAAATGGGGGCCTAGCACAACCTAAGACTTGTAGAAAACTTGTATTCAACCACAAAGCACAGACAAAGCTACGGCCCCTTCCTGGTCCTCTGGCACAGACCTAGCTCACCTTCCCAAGCTTTAACAAAGCTGGAACTGCCCGTGGCAGAAGACACTAAGGGCACCTGGGACTTGGATCCATACAGAATGGGAATAGGTGCCCTCCCCCAGTAAAAGACAAAGAAAAAATGGAAAAGCCTACCATGTCCACTCATATGAAGGGAAGCTGACTCAAATAAAGGTTAAACGAAATCCAGAGTCTTCTCTGAACCCTAAAGGTTTAGCTCTCTACCACAAATCATCCTACTAAAATCTGAGGATATTTCAGTTCAAATATTTGAAAAAAGTTTAAAATGTCAGCACTGTATTTGATATAGGTGTCAGAAGTATCTGACAAAAGAGAACCCATGACAGAATGCTTCAGTTATCAAGTATTCTCCTCTCTCTCTCTCTCTCTCTCTCTCTCTCTCTCTCTCTCTCTCTCTCTCTCTCAGAGTCTCTACTATTTCACCCTGTCTGGTCTGGAGTTCACTATGCAGAGAAGTGATCTGCCTGCCTATACTGACTAAGTGCTAGGAGTAAATATGTATGTCACCACACCTGTCAATTAAGAATATCCTTAAAAAAATAATCACTTCAACCAACAATGTTTTTCCAAATAAGTAGAAGAGTAGGGCCAGCAAGATGATTCAGAAAATAAAGGCTCTCACTACCAAACCTACCACATGAGTTCCATACCAGGCTCACATAGTGGATCTCAACTCACTTAAACACACCATGACACCAGCACGCACGCACGCACGCACGCACGCATGCATGCATGCATGCATGTGCACACATGCACACATACACATTAAAAATTGATGTATTTAAAAAAAAGAAATAGAATAGCAATATATAATTTTAAAAAATAACAAATACAATAACCAAAAGAGAAAACCTCAGTGCCTGAGCTCAATATCAGAATGGAAAAACAACTTAAAATAAATAATAAATAAACTGGGAGATGAGGCAACAGCAAGTTCTCAATCTGAACAGAAATAAACCCAGGTTTAAAAGAAAGTAAGTTAATGAAGCATCAGGAACCCATGAGACCACCACACAAGAGCCAACATTCCTGTCGTGGGAGCCCCAGAGGGACTGGAGAAACAAAGCAGGGTTCAAAAAACTGACTGAAAAGGCAATCATCTGGCAAATGACATAAACCTATGCATTCAAGAATCAAGTGTATCGTAAATAAGATATACCCCTAATCTCTACATTAAGAATATTAGTGTTCTTGGGATGCAGAAAAGAATATCATTGTTGTTGTTGTCGTTGTTTTAAACAAAAGAGCTAAAAAAATACAATTTATTTTCTCACAGTTGTAGACACCAGAAGTTCAAGGTCAAGGAACAAATAGGGTGAGCTTCTAATAAGGCTTTCCTCCTGGCTTGAAGATGACTGCCTCCTGCTAGTTATGACCTCATAGAACACTCCTTTGTGGCCCAGGCTCTGTGTGTGTGTGTGTGTGTGTGTGTGTGTGTGTGTGTGTGTGTGTGAGAGAGAGAGAGAGAGAGAGAGAGAGAGAGAGAGAGAGAGAGAGAGGGGATAGCCTCTTCCTTGTTCTTGTTTTGAAAAGACAGATAGTGGTGATTTTAGCATAACTTCACAAGCTTCCTAAAACTACTGAATTCTGTTCTATAAAGGGAAATTTTATGGTATGCGACTTGTAACTCAAAGTTTAACACAAGGACACAAGAGTCATCACATTGTATCAGCATATTAGTGCTCTCATCAGAGACAGAATGCTTGACGTAAGCATTTTAGAACAGTAAAGATTTATGTAGCTGCTGATAGAGGGGTCCTGTCCATCATCCTTGGCCCTGGATTCTTGGTCCATGTTAAGGAAAAAAAAACATCATGGCAGCAGGGGCATATGGAAGAGGCTACTCACTTTCCAACAGACAGGAAAGAGAAAAAGAAAGATACAGGAAGGGATGGGGCAAGGCATAGTCCACAAGAGCTTACCCCCGTTGACCTAATTCCACTAACGAGGCCCTATATCCAGCTTTTACTACCTCACAATGACATAGTATAAATCCATCAAGAAATAAGTCATTGATAAACTCAGCATCCTCGGGATCCAATCGTATCACCACATCTCAACAGCTGACAACCCAGCTTTAGTATATGAGCTTGTAGGGGACACTACAGATTGAGAACATCACCATAAGAACCATCTGAGAACACAAACTAGCACAAGAAAGTTGGCAGACAGAGAGGTGTGGGGGACAAGTCAATCTACCAAACTCTAGCACCCCTGAGCTGCCAAATGTGGGAAGCAAACACTGACAGAAATGGAAAGGGAAGAAGCACAAATCCATGATCATTACTGAAGGTATCAACAGCCTTTCCAAAAAGCAGGGAAACTAGTTAGAAAATTAACCAGCATGTGGAAGAATGTGACAACACCCTCAGCAAACAGAATCTGATGGACTTTACAGGGCATTCCACTCAGCAACAGCAGAATCTGTAATCTTTCAAGAGCTCACAAAACATACATAAAATGGACCATGTCTTAGCCCCAGAATGAGCCCTTTGCTGATTGGGATGTCAGACTATGTAACACATTCCAAACAAATTTAACATAATATAAGTTAAACAGAGCATGTTTTCAAGTCACAGGGGAATCAGACAAAAAGTCAAGAACCAGAAAGGTGATGGGGAAATCATCAACACTTGGAAGTTAAGCAACTTCTCTCTCTCTCCCTCTCTCCCTCCCCCCCCCTCTCTCTCTCTCTCCCTCCTCTCTCTTTCCTCTCTCTTATAGTTGAGGGTAAGGCCTTTATTGTAGACATGAAGGAAAGTACAGCCAGTGGCATCTGGAAGGGTCCAGAGCAGAGAGAGAAAGTAGTAGACTAAAAAACATGGCCAGTAGACTGAAGCAGACCATGAGAGGAGAGAGAGAGAGAGAGGCAAAAGGGACCAGAAAATTAAGAGAGAGAGAACCAAGAGGGTAAAGAGAACCAAGGAGGAGCCAGGATCTATTTCTTTTATTTTTAGTCTGTCATGCTGAGGATCTAACCCAAGACTTTGCTCATGCTACACGAACATTCCACATCAGAGCCACATCCACAGCGGCTTTTTTTTTCCAAGCAAAATTACCAGGTGACTTCACCTTGCATCCCATTGAGAGTTTTTGCACTATCATCTGACCACCTCATAAAATTCTGGCTGCCCAGGTTCCTTTCATTAGCAACTTTCCTACATAAAGATCCACCCTCTCCTCATCCAAGGCTCTGAGTAGATTCTGTTTCCCTGAGTCTCTTCATTCAAAATATCCCCTGTGCATTGGATAGAATCTCTGGACTGACTGAGAGCCTGCAGATTAGGCTCAGCAACTTTCCCTTCAAGTGTCATAATCAGAATGAGCCTTTGATGCTACATGAGTCAGGTATGGATTGCTGCAAACACAAAACTACCTGAAATTACCAATTGAGGTTTATTTGGGTTGTAGTCTTATAGTTGGGAAATTCAAGATAGGGCTCTCTGACTATCCCACAGTATGGCAGCCATGTGCAGAAGTGTAGGCGGACTTTTCTTCCCTGTCCACCTGTTCCCAAATAACTGCCATAGAAACTCAATATTAATTATAAATGCTCGGCCAATAGCTCAGGCTTATTACTGACTAGCTCTTATAGCTTAAATTAACCCATTTCTATTCATCTATGTGTTGCCCTGAGGCTCATGGCTTTTACTTCTCCTGCAAGTCCTGCTTTTCTTCTCCATCTGGCTGACAACTCCTCTGACTCCATCCTTCTTCTTCCATGTCTTTAGTCTTGTTCTCCTGCCTAAACTTATCCTGTCCAGCTATTGGCCAGTCAGTTTCATTATTAAACCAATCACAGTGACATATATTCACACAGTGTAAAGGAATGTTCCATACAAAGGGGCCTTGTATGTAAGGCACCTTGCCTTGAAATAGCCTCTCAGAACCCACTGTGTGAGACCAGCATTAATCCCTTTCCATGGATGTCCCAGTGATATAATCCCCTCCACTGGAGCCCATGACTTAAAGTTACTATCACCTCTCCACATCAGCATACTACAGAGCAAGCCTCAGAACATGAACTTTGGTGGCAAAGAAACAACATCCAAACAACAACAGACCCCTCAACCAATGAAGCTATGAGGGATATTGAATTAGGGGGTCCTAGACTCTTTCCTGAAGTCAGCTTCACAGCAGACGAGGCAACAACCTACTGCAGTCATGAATTCATTGATGAGTAAGGAATTTAGAGATCAGAAAAAGAAAGAAAGACTTGTGTTTATTGAGATGACTTGGGAAGTTTTTCAGCTGGAATTGTTAATCAATTGAGCTCTTTAAATCAGCAGAAGAAACTACAGAGCAGGAAACAAAGCATACAACAGGCAAGTCTGCACAGCTCCTAAGGGATGACTCAGATCATTTTGTCTCGGAGGCCGTGGCTGTTGTGACACATGGGCTAGTGCACCCATCAGAAACACTGTTGCAGTGCTCTATGTGCATATCCCGCTGGGGCCTCCTCATCAAGCCTCCACTGTCCATTAGCTATTCATCAGCTCCTTAACTTCCTATCATCTATGAACAGTGTGGACAAGGAAAACTTGGGGATTTGGAGGAAAATTATGCCAGACAAGCTACTGACTGTGACTGGTGTTGCCATCTTTATGTGCTATCTTGAAGCAACCTTTGATTAGCTTAGAGCCACCTACTTAGAAGCTGCCTAGCATAGGCATCACACTGACACCCAATATACTGTCTCAACATTTTGGTAAATAATTCTTAGAGAATGCTTTACTACATAAACAGCACTAAGAGCAAAAAAGAGTAACTACCAGCCTTGTCCATGAAGGATAAGAGCACAAACCAAGACCAAGGACTCACCAAAAGTTGCTTCATGAACTGAATGGCACAGGACTGTGATCCCCAGTACATAGTCTCAGGTCACAGATTCCAACTAGACACAGCCAGTGTTCTACCTGGTTAGACTTGCCTTCAAATTGCTCCACCCACACTCTCAAAAACTGGAAGTAGTCTCACCAAATCCTACCTTCTCATGAGGGCTCATACTTGGTCAAGGTGTGTTCTCCTCTATTGCGGTAGATGTAACTAATGAAATTAGCTGTCACAACCTAAAGACTACTCTGGGGACCTTCTAAGAGGTCAGTGGTTGACAATATCAATGTCAACATGGTTATCTCAGTTTTCTATTGCCAGTCAGATCTTGACCCACTGTCAATACAGAATAGCAATTATCTTATTCAAACTCTCCTGGAAATAAAAATAAAATAGCATGAAATTAAAATCAAACTACTTAAGAAACTGTTAATTAAACCACCTCAACTAAAAATATGCACTTTCTTTATACTTAACTTGATTCACAGGTAGTGAAATGTCCAGAGCAGTCTCTGACTTTCTGTTTGGTTTTGGTTTGGGGTATTCATTTCCTGTTTGAGTGTTTTTGTTTTTGTTTTTGTCTTTTAGACAGACTGAATGGAAACTCCTGTCTGCTTCTTGATTGCTAGGGTTACAGACAATACTACCAAATCAATCAATATTTTGCTATTTCTTCTCTTTGGTTATGGGACCCTCACTGTCCTTCCTTACCATTCCATGGAAAGTAAGGTTGTCCAATTGACAAATCTTCTTCTTTTTATACTGGCAAAAGTGTTTATGGATTCATCATTGTGAAGACAACATCCATTCTTATCTCAAAATGCTACACTAGCATGTCAAAGTTTAGAAGCTGTTCTGGTGTGCTTAGAATTATTTTATGGAAAAGAAAACACCAAGCCTCCAGTCTCTGGCCAAGTGTTAAAAGCAAATGCCACAGTAACCCCAGTTATTTACTCTATGTTGCTTAATTATAACAACAAGGCCTGTGGGGTGGGCTTCCCTGTTGTCATTGTTAGCTTATGAAAATCTGGTACATCAAGGCCTGATGGTATTCAGATACAGCCCCAGAATTTGGGAATGTGAAGTAGGGAAACTGATTTCTGGGTCGACATGGGCTACATAGTATGTATATATTGTAAGAAACAGAGGAAGGGAGGGATGGAGGGAGGGAGGGAGAGAGAGAGGGAGGGGGAGAGGGAGGGAAGAAGAAGGGAGGGAGGGGAGAAAGAGGGAGAGATGAAAGGATGGAGGGGGAGGGAGGGAGGGAAGAAGATGAAACTAATCGGTGTTTGTATTACTCAAGTCAAAATTTTAGTTGATGGTTGGGGTTTCCCACTTAAAAGGTAACCAAGCTTCTTTCAGACCGATGCCAGTTTATTCCTGAACTCTGACTTATCACCCCACTCCCAGTCTTTCTCCTAACCTTATCTCTATCCTCAAGCCAAGTTGCAGTGTTCAGGGGTAATGATGGAGAAAATATCTCTAATACGTAAGAAAACTATCCTTACATGCACCGTTTGTCTTCTAATGATGATTAATACCACTGCTCTGAGTTTCAGTTGGATATATGAATTCTAAACTTTGGTTTTTACTTTGGCAGTCACATGGCCCACCACCATAGAAGCATTCCCGAGCAGTTATCATGGTGAGCCATGTGGGGAGGGGAGGAGGAAGCCTTCACTTGTAGGTGACTACACATCACTTATAAATGAATAAATAATTTTAAATCTTAAAATGTATACAGGCAAATGGGAGCATGGCTATTTATCTCAAAGTGACTACTCTTGATTAAACAAGGATCTCACTGTTAGTACCGTGTTTGACACTCCTAACACAATTTCTTCATCTTTTTAGTTAAAAATCACATCCTATGGCTCCTAATATAAACCCATTCAAGACCTTGGGACCCAGCCAAACTCTTTTAATAAAAATCACTCTATTCTATTCTCACATCTTAGGGCATTTTAGACCTTGCATTCTGATGAGTAATTAGTACCAGCGCCAACCTATTAATCACACATATGGCTGCCTTAATAAGTCACTTTTCTGTGGATATAGCTTAAAGATTATAATTGAAGCAAAATCACCCCTGCTTTATCAGCTTATTGGTATTCTTGATGAATTAATTCAGTCCTGTGTTTTCACATATTTGGGATCGGCTTCACAAAATAAATCGTTCCATTTTTTGTAAGTGTTCATATTCTGTGTAGTATTGAATTAGTGTAGTCAAGCATGACTGTGTAAGATCTAGTGAAAATCTGATGTTGATGCATAACAAAGTGAAGTATTTTAAACACATTAATCTTGATTTTCACATGTAAAAAACAATCACTTGTCAATTTGCAAATATGCCACTAGATAGTTATAACTTGAATTACTAAATGGTCTTTTAATAAAAAACCTGGAGCCAGAATATTGGGGTAAATGCTGAAAGATCAGAGAGACAAAAGAACAAGCCACCTCTTACCTCTAGGACTCCTCAGCCTGAAAAAAACTTTGCTCAGCCAAAAGATTTTAGTTCTTGTCTCCTCATGCTTTATATACCTTTCTCTGCCACCCTTATAATTTCATGTCTCAACTTTCCTAGTGCTAGGATTAAAGGCGTGTGACTCCCAAGTATTGGGATTAAAGGTGTGTACCACCACTGTCTGGCTCTGTTCCTTTCCTAGGCTGAGTCAATCTCATGTAGTCCAGGGTGGCTTTGAACTCATAGAGGTCCAGATGGATCTCTGCCGCCCCACCCCCCAGTTCTAGGATTAAAAATATGTGCCACCACTGCCTGGCTTCTATGTGTAATCTAGTGGCTTGTTCTGTTCTCTGATCTTCAGGCAAATTTATTAGGGTACACACTATATCACCACAGATAGTGTGTAACATAGACATTAACTGTCTGCTGATGTATAATTCCCTCCTCTACAGGAACTCCTGCCTGCCAACCATTAGTAGTCCTGGCTTCTCACTAAGAACCTTGACAGATAAGAAAAGAACTGAGCCTTGTTTCTTCCCATATCAGGAGGTTTAAGCATGAACATTCTCCTTTATTTTCTTCTCCATGAGCTAGCAGTTTTCTGAAAACAAGTACACATCACAATGCTTCTGAGTTGATTTCATATCTTGGTTATTGTGAATAGAGCTGCAATCAACATGGGACTGCAGATGTCTCTTCTACGACGATAGAGAAAAAGAGAGAGAGAGCGGCCACTAGATAGTACAGAAGTTCTTTTATGTGTTATTGTTACAGTTTTGAGTCTTTGGACATAGCCCTGGCTGGGACTGAACTCACTCTACAGCCCAGGCTGACATTGGCCTCATAGCGACCTAACCTCCACAGAGAGGTGTTATGAGATGATCGGCATAAGCCATCCATCCAGTTAGTACATCTTTTTTCTTTAAGCAAACTCCATACTATTTTTCCAAAATGCCTATCCTAATTTATGATGTTTAATTCATTCTTTTTATAATTCAAAGTAGCAAATCTTAAGGAAAAAGATTAAAAATTAAATAGTGTGTGAAATATACCAGAGCATCCTCCTTGGTACTAACCCTTTCCTCACTTCCACTCCACAGAGGTCGCCCTCACTTACAGTCCAAGCTTTTAGAATACGGTTTTGAATTTATTTATATGTGTCTGTCTACACGTGCTTTGATTGCTGCAAAGAGTTGAAGAATGTACATCTGTGACCCCAGTACTCAGGGGGATGAGACAGGAGAATCCCATGAGTTCAAAGCCGGCCCAAGCTGCACAGAGAGAAAACATCTCCCCAAAAAGAGAGGATGAGAAAAGTCTTAATACTTATTTTTAGGCTGTTAATAAAGAGTGTTTCCAAATAATAAATTTCTCCAGGGCTTTAAGACACAAATTGGGAAATCCTTATCCACAAATATGGCACACTTTGGGAGTAACATTGAATGAACAAAGTGTGACAGAGAACCTGTGCATTGCAGGAATCCATTTTCACTTTAAAAATGCATGAAGAATCTCTAAAAAGATTCTTTGAACAAAAATATATATAAAAAATGGAAATAGTAAATAGCTCATCACGGAAAGCTCCCCTGCATGTTTTGTATTTAAATTTACTTATTTAAAAATTAAAAGGGCTAAAGAGAAGGCACAGGGTAAAGACACTTGCCACCCAGCCTGATGACCTGTGTTTGATCTACACATGGTAGATGGAGAGAACCAACTCTGTGTCCTCTGACCTCCATGTGCACACTGTAACACATGTGCCACACAGATGCACACATGTATATGCACAGATTGATAGATACATAAATGTAATTAAAGATTTAAATGTAACAAAATACTTCAAAAATAAGGAAACCTGTTTTAATTTTAAAAACACAAAGACATACTATATCTCTTTTCTTTCAGTGAAGTCTTATTAAGTGGATTGTTCTGTTTGTTCCTTCTTAATCAAATAACCATTTGCCTTATAACTTCTTCCTTTCAGTAAATAGAAGCCAGTGGGTTATTTTCCAAGACTGAATAGTATCACAAAATAAATAAAGTAAATTTAAAATTAAAAATCTGCTGTCAGTGTACTAAGTCATTAGGTTTAGAAGCACTAGAGTAATATTTCATGACTTAATTTTATTAAGAGCTCTCTATTAACTATTAATCCCTCATATGATATACAAGTAGGCAACAAATACAAAATAATGAAAAAGTTTAACCATAGTAGTCATCAGACAAATGACAAGTAGAACAGGGAGAAAAATGCATTATTGCAAAAGGGTGACTGATGAGCTCAGTGCTAACGATGCGTAAACAGGCACAGAGTGGTTAGCAATGGCCGAAAACGTGAACCAGTGTATATTTTTCTTTCGTGAACTTGGTGCCTGTGAATTACCCTTTATTAAGCAATTGAGCAAAGTGCAGTTTTCGCTGTAGCATTTTATGAAAGTAAAACATTGAAGAAAATTGAAATATCTAGCAATATCCACTAGAGAAAGGTGACTGGTTAATTACTTGTTAAGGTGCATATGTGTAATAAAGCACTAGGAACCATTCAAAACAAGGCATTGTTAGTTGGAATTATTTAAAGAAGAGGCTGGAGAGATAGCTAGGTGGTTAACAGGGTCTACTGCTATTGCAAGCAACTAGAGTTATATTCCCAGAACCCCAATTGGGTAGCTCATAGCCACCTGTAATTCCAGATCTAGGGGATCCAGGGAACCCTGCTGGCTCCTAAAGCCCCCTGCACTTACATACCCATACCTCCTCCACACAGGCATACACACACACACACACACACACACACACACACACACACACACACACACAATTTAAAATAAAATAAAACACTTTAAAAGAATTGTTAAAAGAAAGGATCAGGTTAAAAGAAACTGTGTAAATCATGTTCTCACTTGGGAATAGTCCCTTGCTATACAAGCTGTCACTGGGTTTTCAAACAGCAATGTCAACAAGAAAGTCTATGCTATCCAGGCTCTACCTTCATTTGATTTCAGATCAAATATTAGCAGTTTGGAGAGTAAAAGGGATTGCCAGAAAATAGATGCGACTCCATTCATCTCCTAACTTCAAATAGAAAAATTCAAAATCTAATTAAACAGTGGATGTTACATCTTAACACTCGAGATAAAAGTTTACAAGATTAAGTGATTTTTCTGCTTTTTTCCCTCTGTGTTCCAGAAAATTTTCTAAATCAAATTTTGGTGTTTTGTTTCATTTTGACAAAAGAACTGATTTGAGTTGTGGCTCTTACTTTGACATATTTTAAGGAAATAAAAGTCTAAATCAAGATCAGCATGAATTATCTGACCGTCACCAGATCCTTGCTAACTCAACAGAAAAGTATCACAGAAGGAGAGGCACCCTCTTGCCCAGAATAAGCTTTGCAGGAACTGGGGATATAACTTGATCAGCAAAGGGCTTGCCACCCAAACAGGAGGATCTGAGTTCAAATCCTCAACATCCATGTAAAAGCCAGGCAGAGTAGTACAGACCTGTAAGCCTAGTACTCTGGGAAGATGGAAACAATAGAATCCTGAGAACTCACTACCACCCAGTCTGACCAAATTCCAGTGAGGCCCACACTAAGGGAGAGACCCTGTCTCAAAAACTAAGGGGGAGGGTGACTGAGGAAGATACCAGAGAATGGCCTGTGGCCTACACACACACACACACACACACACACACACACACACACACACACACACACACACACACAAGCTTTACAATCATTTGAATAAAAAAGAAACATTCTAAGAAAGTGTTTTCTAACTGCCCCCAAACCATCTCACATAGCAATAAACAAAATTCATGGTATTCTTTATTTACTATATTAAAACAATAAATTCATGTGGGGGAAAAATCTGTAATAAAATAGGAAGTAAGATTATTTTTCTCATAACAACTATGTTTTTTAATCAGGTCACTGTGAATTCAATAAAAGCAATCTATTCTTGCTATGTCTGCCTTGTTCAGATCAATTCTTCAATGGCAAAGGCAATAAACAAAACACATTTAAATGTCTGAATTAGAATCAATAGAATTTATTTCGGAATCTTCTTCCATTTCCTTGAAACGGTGTGCCTAACGTCTTTAGCGAATCCCTGCATGTCCAGTGATGTGTCTGAGAACAGTTCCCCTAAGTGTAGCAGAGAAAGTACCTGTGTGTGTGGGGGGGGGGAGGATATAAACCATGTGGCGTTTACCGAGTATCTGTTAAGAGGCAGCAGAAATACAAACAGCGAATGTGACTGTATAAGACATGAAATCTGTAACCCCCAAATCTGACACCCCTAGGAGTCTGTTGGATTGTTTGAAGAGGGGGAAAATAACAACAACTATCATTTGGGGTTCTGGGACAGATCAGTAATCCTGTCCCTTGGGCCCGTCTTTCCCTGTCATGGTTGTCATCATGAGTCATGAGGCCAAATCAATGTGCGGTGTGTGTGTATGTGTGTGTGTGTGTGTGTGTGTGTGTGTGTGTGTGTGTGTGAAAAGACAACTGCAGGTATCATTTTTTCAGGTGTCCCTCAGCTTGTTCTTTTGAGACAAGGTCTCTTCCTGTCCTGGAACTTAGCAACTTCCAGTTCTGGTGCTATCCAGTTTAAAAGTTATTTTAGAAAATGCTTTAACATCAGGGGCAATTAGGGATGTAGCTCAGTGCTTGCCTAGCATGCATGAAGGCCTAAGTTTGAGTTCCCCAGTACTGGATAAACCAGATACTACAGTGCCCCCTTATCATCCATCACTTGAGTTGTAATGGCAGGAGATTCTCAAGCCTGGGGCCAGCCTGGGCTAAATGAGACCTTGTCTAAAAAAAAAAAAAAAAAAAGAAAGAAAGAAAGAAATCAGAGTCAGAGAAGAAACTGGGAAGAAAGAGGGACTATCAGGTCTGGAGATGAGTGATGCTAATGAGGAAGGAGGAAAACCGGATCCAAGCCAGTGATGTACATGCCTGAGTGTAACAGAAATTCCTCGTTCCACCGATCAATGACAAGGAAGTTAAACTTTAAAAATAAAACAAATGGAATTGAAACCTGCAGCAAAGCAAGCTGTGGAAGGAATCTGCAGCCTGGAGCCACGACTGAGGAGTAGGTGGACTGCTAAGAATGACTGCCTTCAAAGCCACTCATTTTCCCCGGGGATCCCTAACAATAGGGGGGCAAGAACTTGAACGTGGGTTCTCTGTTTGGGAAATTAGAAAGCAGGTACTGTAGGGGTAGTCGGTCCATTGAAGAACCTGTCCCTGGTCAGAAGAAACAAAGTTTAGCCTCACAGTAGAAGCCCTTGCATAATGATTTCCCCGGGCTGGGCCGCTGAACCCTGGTTGATTTTTACAGCTCCTGGGGCGTTGAAAGTAAACTCTTAAACTTCTCAGATTGAAAGTAATTGTAAATTGAATTTACTAAAACAGTGCCTTAAAGAGGCGCGGCTTGAGTGTTGTTGGCACAAATCAAATGATGAAGCAGAATTGAAAGAGCTACAGAGACAAGTGTCTTCCAGCACTTTTATCGATCTGCTCGAAGCAGCTACGGTGGGCCCCGGGTGGCCCAGCGAGTGGAATTACACACTTACAGCTCATTGATTACTCTCGGGGAGCCAGACTGTAAGGCCTGGCTTCAGGTGGGTTGGTCATTCCTAAGTCAATGCTTGGACGCATACTAAAGACAAGTGACCCTGTGGGAGGGGCGGAGAGAATGCCTTCCACCGGGGTTCCCAGCTGGGGCTGGCCCATCTTTCATGAGGGGAAACGGGAGGAAAGCAACCAAAAAAATGTTTGAATGAACTCTCAAGGATGCTGATGGCATTTGTGTGTGAGGGCAATGACTACCGAGTTGTGCTGCCTGCTGGGCGTCTTCAGCGGTATGAGATTTGCCTCACCCTTCTGGAGGATGCAGTCCCAAGACGGTACAGAGTGGATACCCTCTGAGAGATTCAAGAAAAATTCCCCCCACCACTGGCTCACTTAGTTCTTTGCCGCCCCTGGCTTGGGGAAATATCACTCTGGTGGCTTCCTTCATATCCATATTTATGTCTTCCCGTGTGTAGAGTTCCTTATTATAAATCATAGAAGATCGCACAGCCCTCAGGCAGGAGGATTGGCACAACTTTAAGGCCAGCTGATGATACTAGGGAAACCAGGATTCTCTCTTGGGGTTCTTAGTGCCAATAATAGAAAAACATTTAAATGGACTCAAATGGAAGCTTAAGGACAGTTTTATTAGAGTTTAAAGAGAAAACTCCCTGGAACAGGCGATCTGTATTACTGAGCAGCTCCCCAGACGAGGACAACAGAGAAGGGGGAAAGCTATCTGTTTAAGCTGACAAGGAGGTCAGCCACCTGGCAGCCAAGCAGTCATATGACAGGGAGGAGAACTTTAGGGGAAAGGAACCCCAAAATGGTGGGAAAGCCCAAAGTGTTAGGGAAAGCGTGCTTAGAAAAGAAGTAGAAAGAAGGGAAGGGAACGCTGTACTTTTCTGACCCATTTAGACTCACAAAACTGCATGTCTGGGGCCCAGTGGTGGTGTGGGAATTCAGAGGAGAAGTACAGTACCCCACTAAAGGGAAAGTCATCTGCTTCTTGTAGCTGAAGTTTTCCTGTGTCCCACCCAGTCTACAGCCACTCAGACCCAAGTAAACACACAGAGGCTTATATTAATTGAAACTGCTTGGCCATTAGCTCTTACCTACCACTGACTAGCTCTTACACTTAAACTAACCCATTTCTGTTAATCTATATGTTGCCCCGTGTTCGGTGGCTTTACCTTTGTGCCATTACATGCTGCTCCCTGGAGAGCAGGCTGGCCTCTCCTCACTCAGCCTTCCTCTTCCCAGAATTCTCCTTGTCTGCTTATCCCACCTATACTTCCTGACTGGCTACTGACCAATCAGCATTTTATTAAATCAGTGTACAAAAGCATTATGCCATAGCAGCCTCTCTCTAGCATGGCTTAAGAGCAGCCTGCCTCCTAGAGGTGGCCTCTGAGCCAGGTTATTGACGCTGCCCAATTGGAATGTTAGGTCTCCAGCGAGGGCAAAGGGTCTATTCTCGGGATCAGATTTTCTTAATAGCACTTTATTGATAATTGGTCTACATAGGAAGAACCCCGGGGTGGGGGTGGGGATTCATTGCAGTGATCTAATTTGTGTGGAGAAGGGGAGTGTGTGCATGTGGAGGCAAAAGGATGGCTTCATCTGTCATTCCTCAAGTGTTAGCCTCTTCTACTTTTTTTAAGATAAAGCCTCTCATTGGCCTGGAACTTGTTAAGTAAGTTAGACTGGCTAATCGGTGAGCCCCAGAGTTCTCTCTGTCTCTACCTCCCCAAAGCTGAAATCACAATTACAGGCCACTACACCTGGCTTTTTTTTTTTTTTAAAAAAAAAAAAAAAGGAAAAAAAGTGAGTTCTGGGAAAATAACAAGGCAGGCACTTGGTTAACTGAACTGTTACCCTAACCCTCTAATGACCTAATTATTAATTGTGTCAGTAAGGACTCTATTCTGACTCAAATAACATCCTGAGACACTGTGGGATAAGACCTCAAGGTATGAGTGTAGATGGAAAACAGTGGCATACCTGGAGTGTGGGGAGTCGGTTAGGAAACTCTCAGCCTAGGACTTTGTATCATATATCTTGGAGGGTTTCTTAAGGTATTTTTGCCTGTGTTTCACCTCTGCAGGTTTTAATTTAATTGGTCTGGAGGCTGGGCCCAGAAGTGGGTGTTTTCAAGTAGCAGCTGAGGTGATTCTAAAAGTCAAGCCAGGATTGAGACTCATTACACAGTTCATTCACTAGAAAGTTTAACAGTTGGGCCTGCTACCATTCAGAGGCAAAACTCTAAAATACATCAGCTATTTTAAGGACCAGGGGGACACAAGACGGATCCACACTGATCACCATTGCTAGGAGGACTAAACGCAGTGTCTGGCCTGAACAAGTTGCCCCATAAATATTGATGAATCAATGAAAGAATGCATACATGAATAATTCAAGCCAACATGTATTCTTTGAATACATGGTATGTGCTTAGCATTACATTGGCATTAGAGAAGTGATTTTAGTAAATGAATAAGCGAGTGGATGTATGAATGAACTCATACCCAGAATTCCCTTCCTATCTGCTAACACTAACTAGTAAAAGTTACAGTCAGATGTAACATTTTTGTTCCTTAACTTTTTGTTTGTTTTTATCTTTGTTTTCGATTTTTGAAGCAAAATTTTACTGCATAGATTTAGCTTACCCAGAACTCTCTTTAAAAAAAAAATTATTATGGGGCTAGAGAGATGGCTCAGAAGTTAAGAGCACTAGCTGCTCTTCCAGAAGACTGGGTTCAGTTCCCCACACCCACATGTCAGTGCACATTTGTCTGTATCTCCAGTTCCAGGGGATCTGACACCCTCACACAGACATACATTCAGGCAAAACACAAATGCACATAAAATAAAAATAATAAATAATTTTTAAAAATACTTCATTATTAGTGTGTGTGTGTGTGTGTGTGTGTGTGTGTGTGTGTGTGTAGGGGAGGGACTTACATGCCTGCCATTATGCTTGTGTGAAGGCCAGAGAACAACTTTTGTGGAGTCAGTTCTCTCTCCCTGCCTTCACATTGGTTCCTGCATGGCACTCAGGTCACCATCGTCACCACACATTGGCTTCTGTAGCCAATCCTGACCCCAGCTGACACATCTTGTCATAGGTGTTGATGCTCTATCTCTTCGTCATCTCTCAGGCTCTGCATCTCTGGACTCCTTAGACTCTGCTGCGGCCTCTTTTACCTTTTGATAGCCATTCTGTAACCCAAAAAACACGCAAATACTCATACATAATTACTGTGCGATGTGTCATGTGTGATTTGAGAGTAAAGTAATTAAAATACCAGAATAAAAGAACTTGTGTTGAGCAATGGCCAGCCATCAAGGGAAGTCAGGACACTTGGAAAATTGCAACCAACAAAACCAACATAGCCTGTAAGTTTATTATTATGTAACAAATTCTTCCATTGTGGAAATACACAAACACGTGTCTGTGTCTCTGACATAGAATGTTCGTTTTCAGAACTAAAGGAACCTGTTCTTCTAGACTCTTGCCCTCTCTGCCATATTAATGGCTAGGAACACTAACCAGGCGAGGTGGGAGACGATTGTCCATCACCTAACATTCTCTCACCCATGAACAAACCCTAGCACAGCAAACTGTAGCTCAAACAGGACATTTGTCAGTTCCCATCTGCCCTCCCCCTTCCCTGTCCAGTAAGAATGCCCACCTGTAAGTGAACCACAGGCTCTTTGGTTCTTGGACTAGAGATGCCCCTTCTTCAGGTCTGTTCCTGGATAAAACCCATGCCACCATTGAGTGGCTCATCCCTTTATCTGTCTTTCCTTCCCACTGACCTTAGACAGGTTAGCTAGATACGGATTTTTTTTTAATGTATTGATTCATTTAAAGCAAGGAAAAGAGTTGGGCAACGAAGGTAATGTTATGCAAAGTGGCCCTGGGGAAAGAGCCTCTGACTGTTTACTGTGGAGAACAGGACACTTCCAGGATCATGAGCTTCTGTTTTCTACCACATTAATTTCATGGATCTTTGTATAAATTACCTTATTAGCTTATTAGATGGAATGCCTTTCAAGGTTTTCTTGTGCACTCTTACAATGACATTTTGGGTAATGGTGAACCAGGTCCACAATGGTAGTCTCATAGGACTACAATGGAACTGGAATTTCCTATTGACTGTCTCCGTAGCCCTGTAGCATCATGGCAGAATGCATCATTCTCATATTCAGGGTGATGCTGGTGTAAACAACTGTACTGCACTGATGGTCTTATGAAGTACAGCAATGTAATTATGCACAACGCATAATGCTGGATAATGGTGACAAATGACTATGTTAGTGGTTTATGTGTTTCCTATACTATTCATTTTATAATTGTACTCTACTTATAAGAAGAACCTTATTGTAAAAAAGTCTTTTGTGCTACATTAGCAATGCCTCAAACTCCTTGTGTTTACTGTTTTTATGATTATGTAGCAAAACAGCAGAGTTGGGACAGAGGGCATCAAGATTAACATGTGAGGCACATGCCTTTAATACCAGCAGTTGGAATAGATCTATGTGAGTTCAAGGCCAGCCTGGTCTACAGAACTAGTTCCAGGACATACAAGGCTATACAAAGAAACCCTGTGTGTAGCAGAGAGGTGGGGAGTTTAACAAATGAAAGAAACAGATGATTGAGGAAAAGGACTAGACACTTCCCATCACCAAGGGCTATCTGGAAGAGAATGAATGTGTACCTTAAAAGTTCTCTATCTACAAATGCAGAAGAAAGTGGGCCAGAGCTATGAAAATGACACAAAGCATCTTGACTGTCATGACCTATGGTTAGGTTCTCTCACCCACTTTCACCCCTCAGAAGAGCTTTCTTAATATACTGTCTCTGTTTCTACAGCTATCCAAGTGTCCTTGGTCCAATTCTGTGTTCTAGGGCACAAAAACTTGAAAATCTCAACAGGTACCCGGGGACTCAAATCCATACCTACAACAATGGCACCATTTTCTCTTGAGCTTGACCCAATCACGCATTATTTTGTTCATGGTGACCCAAAGAGCAATGGACCATTGTGTGTGTGTGTGTGTGTGTGTGTGTGTGTGTGTGTGTGTGTGTGTGTTATAGGCCTGGATTGTATTATGATACACCGCTTTGGTTTGCATTCCATGATGGTCTAATGATGAAACTGTCAAGTGATGCTAGGTGAAATATGATTGTGTTTCATTTAAAATGTGCTCACTGAAAAAAAATCCACCCAAACTGAGACATCAACCCAGATTGGTCAAGCCATTTTAGTTTTTTTTTTTTTAACTTCTTTTATATTTGAGATTATAATACAATTATAAAATTTCTCTTTTTCCTTTCCTCCCTCCAAACCCTCACACATACCCTTCCTTGCTTTCTTTCAACTTCATGGCCTCTTTTTTCATTCATTGTTATCTGATGTATATACATCATATACAAATGTAGATTTACATCTACATATGTAAATACAGATATATTTTTAAATATAAGATTATATTTATAAATATATATGTGTATATATATATATATATATATATATAATGTTACTTATTACAGTTTATATAGTGTTACTTGTATGTATGTTTCCAGGGCTGACCATTTGGTATTGGATAACTGTCTGGTATGATTTTTAAATCCAAAGTATAATTTTCCAGTAAGGTCCTTTTATAAATAAAGAAGATTATGGAGCTTCAACAACTAGCATTGACATTGATTAACATGAAGCCACTCACAAGATTTGAGCATGGCTTTGCCATAAAAACAGCAAATACTTTTCAGTAAAGCTAACATGTAACCTTGAATCTCTGTTTCTGACTATTTTCTTTTTTGAGTGCCTTGAGGCTCTGTAAGTTCCAACTCAGCTGAAATAACATTGAATCTAATTTAAAGAATCCAGTGGAATTTAGCCATAAATTATTCTGTTATATTCAAAGGCCAGGGGGTCTTTAAATTATCACACCAGCAGCACTTGCCTCTAATGGCATTATGTTTCTTGATAAGATGTTCTAACATCCAATTTGGTAGATCATTGTTTCAAAGATAATTCCTTGAAATGAATCAAGCATCTGACATGGGACCTGGAAGGAACTGTCATACTTGAAATCAGTTACTAATGAATGTGTGACCAAATGAAATACCTCCTCAGACTGTGTGACTGGCAAATGTCACTGAAACTATGTGAATTTGAAAACTCTGAACACTTAGGTTTTGTTCTGAGTTTTTTTTTTCAATAATACTGATGGGCTATCTGAAAATGTTTTTTATCATATTTTGGAAACTCCTTGGAGCTAAATTAAATAAAATCTAACACATGTTCACATCTCCAGTACTTAGCCTATGTCCTGCATGACCAGTACATAGAAAGAATTCAAACACTATTGACTAAAAATATGAATATCAGTAATGACTTTTTCCTAGATTTAAAAACCTATGCAAAATGTTTTGTGTGAGTCAAGTGTGGTTATAGTCACCTATAATCCCAGCATTTGGGCAGTGTTGGCAGGAGGATTAGGAGTTCAGAGTCATCCTCAGCTATATAGCATGCATACTCCAAATCAGCCTAAGTAATATGAGACCCAATCATAGTAAGAAAAAAAAGTTCCATGTGCATTTTCCCATGTATTGCTCATAATAATGCTGTAAGTCACTGTGGTTGCTAATTTTGCTGATCAGAAATGGAATCTAAGAAAGTTCCCCCAGCTGGTAAAACCCTAGGTAAATGTATATAGACATTTTAAGTAAATAATGAGGACACAACTTGTACAGTGTAACTGTAGTGTCAACACAACAGTGGGACATACACAGTCCCCAACCCCAAGGCTAGGATGAGATGCTCTTGGCAGATGAAGCACTATTGCATAAGAAGAAGTTTGGGGGATGGGCAAGATGGCTCAGAGGAGAGAGGTGCCTATTACTTTGTCTGATCACCTGAGTTTGATCCCAGAACCCATGTTGGTACAGGAATCAACAGCTTTGGAGGCCACTGAGGAATCTACCCTGTTATGATCACTTTGGACCCCATTCCCCATTTCTGTGGGACAGAAAAGTAAATATCAGCTTTTCCACATACAAAATAAATATGGGGGGGTGAGTTGCGGGGGAAGGCTGGGGGTGGCAGGAGAGAGGAGAGGGGGATCTGTGGTTGGTATGTAAAATGAATAGAAAATTTCTTAATAATAATTTAAAAAGAAGTACAAATGGAAAAATTTAAAGAATACATTTTTTAAATCTTTGAGCTAGAATCATGGCTAGCTGGTTACCATGGTTATAAAGGTCTCAAGAAATTCTGGTTCTAAACTATCACAACCGCAGGATACATTCATCTACTACTCAGACAGGTAACAATCAGGTGAAACTATTTTTTTCCAATACACCTTCATATACAATAAGCAAGAACTTGGTAAAAACCTTGAGTCATATTTTCTTAGACAGCAGCCAGGGAACTTAAAAAAGTATAAGATTACCAGCATATAACTCACTCAATTATTTTTTCCAAGGATTCAAAACCATAAAGGACAAGAATTTGATCTCCGTAAAAACAATCTTCACAAATCTCTCTCTCTCCCTCTCTCTCTCTCTCTCTCTCTCTCTCTCTCTCTCTCTCTCTCACACACACACACACACACACACACACACACACTAGATATAGATGGATGGATAGATAGATAGATAGATAGATAGATGGATGGATGGATAGATAGATAGATAGGTTGATAGGTTGATAGATACAGATATATGTGTATGTATGTATATATATATATATATATATATATATATATATATATATATATATATTTCTGAACTGAAATCCTGCCCCAACCACTCCATGCCTCAGTCCCCCAAAAAACTGCCACTATGAACTTCAAAAAGTGATTCCTTCAATTTACAAAAATTAATTACTTTAATGTTTAAAAAACATTAATGATATTATTCAAGACCACAGCTATACCCAAAGAGTTTAAAACATAATAAAAACTAAAATTATATAAAATAATTTGATTGCTTATTATCAGCCAGAGACAGAGGCTGGGCAGATCTCTGAGTTTGAGGCAGCTTCGTGTACAGATCCAGTTTCAGGACAGCCAAGTTTAGGCAGTGAAGGAACCCATCAAAAACAGAAAGCTGGTGAAGATGTAATTGAATGAAGATGTAATTGAATGAACATATCCCAGCACAATCGGGAGGTGGAGACAGGAATATAAGGTGGATGGAGACAAGATCTTTTGGTCTGAGGATTCAGAGAGGTAAAAAATGACTATGGCTGCTCCTTTGCTTCTCTGATCTTTCAGCATTTACCTCGATATCTGATTCCAGGTTTTTACTGATAAGACTAATTAAGATCATGCTTCTCACTCCATTAAAGTTTTCCTTTGTAAGAGTTGCTGTGGTCATGGTGTCTATTCACAGCAGTAGAAACCTTAACTAAGACGATCCTCACAAAGCATTTTTACTTTGCAATAATTAATAGCTTCTTTCTATAACCAACCCCTCACTCAAGTAACCCTAGTCAAACTCAGTGGTTTACCAAAATAAATACATATCTAAATAAAAATACACTGTATAATTAAGAATAGTAGGAAAAGGGAGAACAAAAGGAGAGAGGGAAAGGAAAGACAAGGGATGGTGGAGAAGGGAACAGAAAGAGGATGGAAGGAAGGAAAGACAAAGCTATAAAGAAAGGGTAGGAGAAAAGGAAGAAAGATGGAAAGAGTTTCAAAAGTAAATCAAGAGGAAAGAAAACAAAGCAGGCGTGGGAATCTTACAAGGACATTAACAATGAGGACTACATGAGATGCCGTAGTGAAATCACTGTGTGATACGTAAAGCAATGTGAGGTGATAGCATGAAACAGTAATGGTATATACAAGGAAGCCTTGGGGTTCAAATGTCAATGTCAATAGAGGAAATGCCTGTAAATAAAGCATTACAAAGCAAAGAGCATTAATAAGAATTATTTGACTGGTTATTTGCTGAAATTATAAGTGAATTGCACTCTGCCGAGCCCATCAGCCACCCAGCTATGAAACATTCTCGTCTATTGAGAACAGATGATACTTAAAAAAGAGGCAGCCCCAGGACACAGGCAGCTAGCTGAGTACCCAGGAATCTAAGAAAAGTCCTAACGTGATGCCGGAATTGTGGCCAGATTCACCAAGGTACCTCAAGTGTTTTGGAAGAAAGGATTTGAGAAATCCATTTCATCTCTCAAATCATGGGTCAAAAGCCATTATCTCAGAGAAGTCTCTCCTGATAGCCTGTCAGGGCCTGGTCCCCCACAGACATTCTCAGTACACTTTGTTCCTCTGCATCATGGGCTTTTAGATGATTTCTGTCTTTTCAACTGTTTGCTATATGAACTTAAACATATTCAACTATATTCTCCCACATAATCCATAGTGAGATTGGCCTTTTCTCCCTTCTGTGCACCCACTCCTTTTTTTCTCTACCCCTTTTGATGTTGGTTAAATATGTAAAGAAAAGCTCTGGCATCATGACATCTCATGCCTAATGATTTCAATGTGTTCATCTTTAAGATAATCAACTTATTTTCTATTCACTGTCTCCATTTGACTTTCCCACCGAAGCAAAGCCTGTAACAAAGATTTACCAAGCAAGGGTTATCTGGGGGAAGTGAGCCCAAAGGATGTAGTGCTGAGATGAGAGAAAGCAGAAGGGTTAGGGAGATGGCTCAGTGGCCAAGTGCTTGATGCACAAGGCTGAGGACCCAAGTTTTATCTTCAGCACCCATGGAAAAGCCTGGCCCAGTGGCTTGCTCTACAACTCCAACCTGGGGGAAAAGGATGGAGATACTAGGATCATGGGGGCTTGCTGTCCAACTGGTGAGCCTCAAATTCAAGTTCAGTGAGAGATCTTATCTCAAAAGGTAAGATGGCGGGGCTAGAAAGATGGCTCAGTGGTTACCTACATGCAGTTCATAATCATCTGTTACTCCAGTACCAGAGGATTTGATTCCCTCCTCTGGATTCTGGGGACACCTGCATACAAGTGGTGAACAAATGTATACTCAAGGCGCATAAACATACACATAAAGTAAACAAACTTTTAGCCCCCCAAAACCCGGAGAGCAATAGAGGAAGACATCCAGTGTAAACTTCTGGCTACCACAGACACACACATTCATATAACACACACATAATAAAAAATATAAAGAAAGAAAGAAAGAAAGAAAGAAAGAAAGAAAGAAAGAAAGAAAGAAAGAAAGAAAGAAAGAAAGAAAGAAAGAGAAAGGAAGGAAGGAAGGAAAGAAAGAAGAAGATGGTAAAAAGTGGTCCAAGGACATATGATCAAACTATCAGCCCCATGGATACATGGGAGTACATTCTGCAGAGGATCTGCCAAAGGCCCAGAATGCAATTTCAATTCTTTATTAAGTGACCACAATGGGAACAGTTACCCACTGTTTTCCATAGTCCATAATGAAGATTGGACCCATGAGATGTTTGCTCTTTTACACAAAGATTAGCAATAATATCCCTCAGAATGAAACAGAATGACCAAAAGAAATCTCACAGTGGTCCTACAAATGACAAGGTAGACCTGGAGCAGAAACAGAGAGATGTATGGTGCAGTTGGCAGAAAGGGGGCATTCTTTCATTAAGTCCTTCCTATAACTGATGTTCAATAAACATCTGCTTAAGAGCTAAGCATGGTAGCCGGGCAGTGGTGGTGTACACCTTTAATCCCAGCACTTGGAAGGCAGAGGCAGGTGGATCTATGTGAGGCGAGCTTGGTCTACAAAGCAAGTTCCAGGACAGCCAGGGCTACATAGAGAAACTCTGTCTCTGGGAAAAGGGGGTGGGGGAAGCATGGTTAGCACATGACCTAATTCCAGCATTCAATCTTTAGAGGCAAGAGGATTATGAAACCGAGGCCTGGGCTACATAATGAGACTCGATCAAAATACAAAGAGCTAAGGATATAGCTCAATGGTAGAGCTTAACATACACCAAACCCTTTGCAGCAAGAACAAAAATTAAGCATTAAAAATCAGATGAATAAATATCTACATGAAACGAAGTTAATGGAATACCTGTCTTGGGATCAGCTTTTGTCCCACCACTCACCCACCAGGCAGGAACATGGAGAGGAGGAGCCTGGGGATCTACATTCACAGCTCTCCCAAGTGCACTAATGAACTCTATACTGAAAATCGCTGTTTCAATATTCCCCTCCACACTACACTCCATTGGAGGTTTCCTTATTATACACATACACACTCTGTCTCATAATCTCCTATATATACACAAATGATATGCATGTAAGCTCATTTCAGCTATTGGGCTATGTGTCTAACCCTTTGGGGGATGTCAAATGACGGTTCTACTCTCCAGTTCCTCTCACTCATCTCTAGGTCTTCATTGTCTATAGCTTCATCACCTGCCCCTCCTACAAGACTTCCTGCTGCCCTATCAGGTTGTCTGAAGGCACTTCTGTTCATCCTCTTTCCTTTTAGAGTGATCTGCGCTCTAGCCAATAGCTCTTTAAAGGCCATGCCTAGCTTTTTGAAAATTTCTTCTTACACATATTAAATTCTGCTGACTTCCCCTTTGGGCTATCCCCTGGGAAGAAGTTCAAAAAGATTGTGTAATGTTGCCAGGTTCTTTTGGAGTAGAAAACGCTTCCAGCAGTGTGTCTCTGTCCTGCATATAGTTTCTCTCTGCTATTGACCCTTTAGAACATCTATTATGAACTGTCAACAAACAATTGTGTAAAGACTGATGTGTGATAAAAATGAATAAGGGCACAAAAGAGCTTGTCAAGGAAAGGGCAGGTTGTATAGAGTCATAGAGGGTGTGCTTCGCAAGAGATAAATAACAATATAAAGAATGTCTTTTATATTACTTTTTAATGTATTTGGTTTTTGAAGCAGGATCTCACTGTGTAGCCCTGGCTGGCCTGAAACCTACTATGTAAGTCAAGTTGGCTTTGAACTCACGGTAATTCTTCTATCTCTGTCTCCTAAGTGCTGTGATAATAAGCATGCACCACAGGTATGACCACTGTGCCAGCAAGGAATGGTTATTATTAGTGTTCTATGTAACATATAGTGTATCCTAACAAGAATAAGGTTTTATTCCCTTGCACTCTGGAAGAGCGTTTTTGTTTACATAGTCATTACAGAACTGTCTATCCAAGGCATTCAATCTTCTGACATTGTGACATGGTATTGCCATCCGCAAATGTGTTAGGCCACATTCACAGCTGCTCTGAGATGCATGCCACTTACCAGACAAGCGTGAATGTTGGCTAAGTGATAATGCTGCTGTATTTTATTCTATTACTTCCAAAATTCAACGAAATTCAGGTTTCCTACCAATGAGTAATGTGCTTGTTGAATGGCTCAAAGAACCACACAGTGTGTGGCATACTACTACCCCCCATAAAATGTTTATACCTTTATCTTCAGAACCTCTGAGCAAGCTGTATTGCAAGGGGCAAGAGAGGTTGAAGCAGTAACTTTGAAGTGGGTAGAAGATTGTATTGTGGGAAAACGTATAGGTCAGAATTCAATCATGCTTCTTTAACAAACAAATCAGGATAGGGAAAACAGAATGAAACAAAAACCTACAGCTTCAAAGAGAACTGAAAGATGTTAATTGCCTGTAATTTATGGACTTCACTTGAGCCCTGAAGCAAGCAAACTGTAAATCAATCAATTAATTAACTAATTAATTAATGATAGTTATACAGAGATATACTCACTGGGAAATTGGAAACTTGACTGCTGAACAGATTGGATACTAATGAATTGTTGGAGATTCAGTTTGGGTGTGATAATGAAAGCAGGTTTTAAAAAAAACTCTTTTGTCTCTTAGAGATACATGTGGAAATACTTATGGAAAAAAATCAATGTATGGCTCCATATCAGTGCTATGGTGTGCCTCCCAGAGACACCATCTATCTTCCAGGACTTAAGTACCCATTCCTCCAGCCTCTGAGAGCCCTGGCTGCTGAAAGCTCACAGCTCAGGATCACTCTAGAAACTGTCTTCTAACCAGTTCATCCCTACCTTACAGACATTAAACTCAAGAGCGGTTGCCAATGAACTCCCTGCCTGCTAATTTCCGTTAGTGAGTCTGCTTACCTGGGACCACTCAGTAGCAATTCAGTAATGACAAGAATAATGATGCCAAATTCATGGTGTGTGTTTGGGAGCATCCCACAAGGATACCCATGGGTGTTTTCTTTTCCTATTCTTTTTGTTGTGCTGGCTAGCCAAGCACTTTACCCCCGAGCTACATACCCAGCCCCCATGTATTTTTTTCTCGAGTTTCAAGATATTTTTTACAGCAACAGACACAAGACAACCTTCAAGCCAAGCTTCTCATCCACCAGGTTGGCAGGGGAACTGATGAATGCAGGCAATATGTTGAGTGTAAAGACAGGCTAGATGCACTGATAAAGGCTGGGTGTACTTAAATGAAGACTTATGTAGGCCTTTGTAGAGGTGCAATGTGTTTAGATGGACCTGGTCCTCAAAGGTGCTCCATACAACAGCAGCAATGACCTCCCCAGGAACTAGTAAGATACAAATTCTCAGACCCTGAAATCAAGTCTTTTGTCTGAGTCAAACCATCAATGTTCTAATCAAACCCCCAGGTAGTTTTGATACATGTTCAATTTTGAGAACTTTGAGCTAAGTCAAAAGGGTCTGTATGGGTTAGAAATTTTAGAACCACATTTTATAAATGTTATTGGCTCATTGCAATGCCCATGTTAACAGACATTTAGGCAACCTTCCTTTCCCATATAATCATTTGTTTTATTGAAGTTATAGGAAATCAATAGTAAAGGCCTACTCTACCATGGGATGCTTATATTGTTTCTATGCGCATAACATGGAGTCAGGCTCTGCAGTGAGGTCTAAGGAAATGCTTGGTGTCTCACTGCTTTCCCAGTGACAATGAACATGAGCCTAGAGTATCAGCATCTCCCAGAGACTGATAAAGGACCAGAATGTAAGTACTCTAGACTTTGTGGACTACCCTGGATCTGTCACAAGTGTTCAGCTCTAGCCTTGTGTCGTGAGTGGCACATGTGTAGACACTATGTAAATGGATATAATTGTGCCTGCGTAGACTGTCACTCATGAAAACAGGCAGTGAGCTCATGAACTACAATATGCCTGCCTTATCAGTTACCATTCCATGTGATACCATGTGGTCCTCTATGATCTGTTAATATATTTCATCTTGTTTGAACTTTCAGTACTTCTTCATGCAGAAAATATTTTGAGCCGTGAGTTTTAATGTCTAATCTCATCCTAATGAGTAAATACATCCTATTTATTGCTGCAGTAGTAGCTACTGTACCAACACAGCAACAAGAAAACCCATAATACTGAGGCTAACACTACTGCTTTAGAAATTGGAAACTAATACTTAGGTTGAGAAATTACCAAAGTTCATATAAAAATTCTAATTTTTAGAGCCAGGACTCAAACTCCAGCTGATTTGGCCCAGATTCTTAGCTATTTCCAGGTACTGAATAGACACTCTGTGCTTACTCTCTAACTGGAAATTGAGCATAGCATACAATGCAATATTCATAATTAATTGGTTATTTCTCTTCTGGACTCTGTTCTGTTACCAATCTCAGTTTCAGAGCAATTAATTTTTTTAAGTGCCACAGCAATCACACTAATGTTACAGATAAACCCTAAGCATAACCAGCTAACTAACTGTAGACTGGGAAACATTTATCAACAGCTCATTTGCCAATATTATCTTTCACAATGTAGTCTTACAGTCATCTCTCCAGAGTGTAGTTCTCAAGGTAACTATTAGCTGGCTGTCCCCCATCATGGATATTAATTTTTCCAGGCAAAATCTAGGCTGTGGATCTATATATTAGCAAGCATGATTATCTTTGAATTCAGAATTATAATTCTATAACAGCATAACACATGTTTTCCAACACTTTTTTTTTGACACAGGGTCTCATTCATTCCATTGTCCCTATGCCAGCCTTGAACTTGTTATGTAGTCCAGGTCAGCTTCAAACTTGCTAGGATCCTCCTGCCTCAGTATCCCACATGCTGGAGTTACAGATGTACACCATCACGCTCAGCTCTCAAGTTTTACGTTCTTGCACAGACAAACCTTTGTATTTTCCATGGTTACAAAACGCACATGTCTGCTATAGATACATATGTTGAGCCAAATGCCCAATCCTGTAGAATTAATAATGATCTTAAAAACAAGTGAAAGATTCATGACAAATGATAAAGTAGTGAGTATCCATGGCCATGCAATCCTAAATAAGTCAAAGATGATAAACATTTTCAAGGATTTCATCTGTCATATTCAGCAGATGGGAGAGGGAAAATGAAAGTTGATACAATGAAGCTTATTAAATCTGAGAGTATCGCAGATCTGCACAGATGGGAACACCAGTGAACAAGCACACGTGTGTGTTCTCAGGTCAGAGGAAGAGCCACTGAAAATAGATCATAAAACAGCAGAGCCTGGCACAGTGTGTTTGAAAAGCAGAGTTTAACTCAGCCTCAATGGAGAAAGAAAACTCATCATCATCCCATTACCTAATGAAATGAGGCTCTGCTATCACAGTCATTCAGAACCCAAGAGGAGTCCAGCCAATAGAAGGTAACATGGCTCTGGATGGACACATTTTACCAGCTCAGCCAATGCCTGCTTTGAATGAATCCTTTACCATTCATTGAGATTAAAAAAATGAGGGCTTTATTCATGGCTCTACATCTGTTCAATTTAAAGAAATGTAGAGTCTTTCCTTTATTCTTCCTTCCTTCCTGCCCCTTTTCCTTTTGTGGTATTGTTGCTAATGAAAATAATTCATTTTATAAGACTGTTAAGAGTAATAGGTGGTTTGCTTTCTTCTTTATTTTCTTCAGTTAATAAAATAAAGGTAAATTCTGCAAGACATGGATTGCCATTCATAGTTTACCAAGGAGGATACTGAATTTTACAGAAATTAAGGACTAAGCTCAAGGTCAGTATCTGTTTAAGTGGCATCCCCAAAGGGTATCATTTTGCACAGGTAATGCTGAACCTGATGCCTGACCACACATTGAGAGGAAGCTCAGGGCCTGACTGCTGAAGATGCAATGCTGTAGACCATGAGGATGGATTGCTCAGTGAGAAAAGAGCTTTGCTGCATAAGCATGAAGGCCTGAGTTCAGATCCCACCACTTATGTAAACGTTAGGCATGATTGTGCAGGTCTGAAACCCCAATGGTGGGGAGCCAGAGACAGGCAGACCCTGGATGACTTGCTGGCAAGCCAGACTATCCAATTCAGGTGAGCTCAGTGAAAGACTGTCTCAAACACTAAGGTGAAAGAAGATAGAAGAAGACATCCAGAATCAACCTCAGGCCTCCAACATGTGCACACACAAGAAAGTGCACACATAGGCACTTATGCATACATGCAAAACACACACACACACACACACACACACACACACACACACACACACTCTACAAAAACTGGAATTTAAGAAAATAATAATAATACAACTTAAAAATAAAACAAAACAGGAAAACTGCCTTGACTTCAAAGGGACATAAATGGCAGTCAACAGCCATATGCGCATCCTGACTGACAACCCCTGTGACTTAAGTGTCAACATTTCCCCAAAACAGCAAGAAAAAAGTTGCAAGTGATTTTAAATGTTTATGTGTCTTAATGCGATTCGATCCATCTGAAAGTTCCCATCATTTTGGATCGTCTCCATTTTGGAAGAGTTAGGAAAACAGTTGGCAGTACTTTGTGCATTTTGTTTTAATTGAGGGGAGGGCATTTGAGATCTGCAACTAAAAGAGAGGTTTGGTTTGGCTGTGATGAACTCGCGTCATTCACAATCTGAACTCATTTTGAGGAAAACAACAACTGTCACACTAGTCACTCTTGCCAGGGGTGAAAGTGGGGTGGATAATACAGGGGCGGGTACAGGAAAGAGCTTATTGATAGTACTACAGGACCACAGATCAGTCATCAAAGGAGCAGAGAAAATTCCATGAGCCACCAGTTGACATTTTTTTTAAAAGAACAGACTTTCATCACGGTACTTTTGAAAGGATTGATATCAGCCTTTGATAATTGATAATAATATCCTTGTGCCTGTGGATGAGTTAAATATTCAGTTTTGCACACTGAAGAATGACATCAAGTGTGTAATCTGAGGCCCTTGGTGGCAGGAAATAAGTAAAACAATTAATCTCTGAGGGGATCCTCTCTTTTCTTTTTCTCTTTTCTTTTTGTCACAAAAGGAAAAGCTCAGAAATCCCACTGCTTAGCTCTAAGATCCTGGAAAAATTGTAAATGGCTCTGTTTACCTGAAGACTCATTCTGTACTTGTAAACCTAATATTTACTCATGGAGTAATGTTCAAGAAAGCTTATGTCCTTGTGAGGCTTACTACAACATCCTCTCTCTAAACAATCCGCAAGCTGTGAAAGTGGAGGAGACGGTGATAAAGCATGATATTCTTCCATGATGCTAGACCACAGAAAGTGGAATACAGTTGAGTGTTATTTCCTGTGAGATGAACTCCAGCTATAGCTCAATGTTTTGGGTTTCTCATTCAATCAATAAACAAATCTGGAGGGGATGGCAGCATGAAATATTCAACTGCATTTTGCTCCTCGGGAGGAAGTTGCTTCTCTCCCTTTGCAGCCCTTCTGCCATGAAGATCAGGCCAAGAGGCTGAAGCCAACTGCTCCCGAGGAGAAAGAAGTGATGCAAAACCAGATCTTCCCAAAAGAGAAACTGGGAAGCCCTGCTGCCAAAGGAGACCTCGGGGAACAGCAGAAGAGGGGAGCAAGGATGTGTCCTCCCAGCCATCTTTTCCCAGCCATCTCCAGGTCCCATCATCTTCAGATATGAAGGTACAAGGTACATGAAGCTGAATGCACAGACAGTGTTCAGGACCTCCACTGCAAATATCAGAATAAAGGGGGAATTCCTCCAAAGGATTTCCTGAGATGAAGGGCCAAGGGAAAGGAAGGCCAAAATGGAGACTAGCAGAGACCAGCAGGAGTACAAGGTGCAACTAAAAATGCTCAAGTTAGGGCTGGGAGGGGGTTCAGTCATAAAGTGCTTGCCATGCAAGACTAAGGACCAGAGTTTGATCCCCAGTACCCACACTTCTAAAAAGTCAGGTATGCAGCACACACCTGTAATCCCAGCACATGGGAGACAGAGATAGGCAGGTCACCTGGGGCTTGCAGACCACCCCATCTAGCTGAACTGAGTGGGCTCCAGCTTCAGTGAGAGACTGTCTCAGACTACAAGATGGAAAACTTAGAGGAAAGCACTGAACTCCAGTCTCTGCATACACACATGCACATGGCACACACACACACACACACACACATATACAGGCACACACACAGTGTTTGAGTAGCCTCATTTTGCAAAATAAAAGAAGCTGGCTGCAATGGTTAGTTCCTGTAATCCAGGAATTTGAGAGACAGAGGCAAGAGGATTTCTAAGTGAAGGCCAACCTGGGCTACTTAATAAGACTCTACCTTACAACCCTTCCCCCAAGTAGAAATAAACAGGTAAAATTAATTTTGAATATTGAACCCAATATAATGGAAACATTCGTATGTAAGTAATGTGGTATTAACCAGATAGCTTAACTTTCGTATTTCTATTTATTGGATCTCCTTTACTGTACCTCAATTCAGTCAAGTCACTGGATCTAGTGATTTTTCTTTTTATTTCTCTCTCTCTCTCTCTTTTTTTTTTTTTTTTTTTGAGAGGGGGTATTGGTGTGGTCTCATGTAACCCAGGGTGGCCTTGAATTCACTATATAGCCAAGGATGACCTTGAATTTCTGATACTCCGGCTGCCTCCTCCTGAGTGCTAGGATTGCAGGGGTTCGCCCCCGTTCCCTGTTTCTGTCCCCTTCCAGATGCTCAATAGCCATATGTACTCAGTACCACATGTGTAGAAAGTACTGGAATGTTTTAAACTGGAGAAACCAGATGAGCTTGAATAGCCAAGCTGCTTATCTTTCTCTTATAAACAAAAGTTAAGGCAAAACCTGGAGAGACACCGTTTTGGGTTGTTGTTGATTTTTTTTTTAATAAAAATAGATCTGTGCCTGGTAGTACATGTCAATAATCCTAGCACTCCAGAGGTTGAATGAGGATTGTGAATTTAGTCAGCTTTACCACAGAGCAAAAATCAGTGCAATTTTAAAAACTAAGCCAAAAAATAAAATAGAGCCATGGGTTGTTACTTTATTTAGTGGACTCCCCTAAGTTGTCACAGAAAACCCCAGGTGGCCATGCACACATGTACTAAGGTCTTCCTTGTCCTAGGTTTTGGAATGGACCCTTCAAATCCAAAGGTAAGCAAGATACTGGGCTACTCACAACTTTTTTTTTTTTTTCTGTTGAGGAGGAAAAAAAATACAGAAACAACATGAAGAGATACAAATCTCTACAGTGTGAAATTCCAGGTAAGGCGCATGGCAAATGGAAGCAAAATGTAAAGAAGCCACTTGACAGAAATTCCAGTTCCCTCAGGGCCATCACTTCTTGAAATCAAAACATGTGCTCAAGGCTGTGGCTTCCTGAAACTTCCAAGTTGCTTATCAGCTATGCCGCTCTCAGAGCCTGGCATGGGAGCCCCTCATAAGAGGCCAGTGGAAACCCCACTGTGCGCTTACCTGCTTGATTCCACATGGCTGTTCATCCTCCTGCAGACGCAGAACTTCCAACCTTGCCCAAATCTTTGAATTATGTGATAATTATCTTGTGAACCCCCACACCCATTTCTAAGAGGCACGAATTTCTCTAGACTCCCCTTAACTGCAGGCTCCATGAAAGTTGGAACTCTATTTGTCAGCACCTAATATGGTGCTCAGTATACACTGGCTCACTGTGTGGGTGAGTCACTGAGCAAATGCAAGCAATGGATGCCCGCGGACTGGAGAGGGCCACCTGGGAAAGCCCGTGGAACTCGGTGCTTCCAGCACTTAGTGGTTTTCACCTGGGAGAGTGGAACAGTTGTGCTGAGATGTGAACATCAGAAAAGGCGCTCTTCTGGCACACTCAGCCAATGACTAGGACTGTAGGTGGGGACAAGAGCTGGGGGAATGGTAAACCAGGGCCAGATGGCAGAAAGTGCAACAAGGCTTTTATGAATTGTTTGCAAGATCTCACCATCCTATACACCTGCTGGTAGCACTATAGTATGACAAAAGTCCCCACAATGCTAAAGCAGACTCCTTCATCATTTTGGCTTGGATTTTTAGAGCTTTCAGAAAGCAATCAACTATCAGTCATGCAAATGAGGGTGAATGACTGCATACACTCTTTCAGAGCCTCCTGTACGTTGCTATTGAGTTTCCTCCATCTTGCTCAAAATTTTTTCCTCCCGACTAAAGCTACTGAGTGAGCAATATAATCAGTGAACAAAATGAGAGTGTCCCAGCTTACATTTCCCCAATAAAAAATAGAGTGAGATTTCTTTTTAATGAGGAGTGGCAATGTTTTGTTCAAACATCCTTCAGGAGTTCCCTATCTGGGGAAGTAGCATCAAGCGCACCTTTCAACTGGTGATATCTATGTATAAAACCTAGCAATGCATTGCTGAATATCTTGCTATTAAGAAGTGGAATGCTCTGGCCTAATGTGGTACTTTATAAATTCTATGTTCGTATAGCAATAGCAAGCCTGGAGAGTGGCCATAAACAAAATATAAATTAATTAATAAGAAGAGGGAGGATAGTTTATGAAGCTCATAAAAGCTTATTCCAGCATTTGAGTAATTGGAAATTTGATTATGGCCAAAACAATTTAAGTTCCTTTGAAAACAGAGGAGGTTTTGATAATAAAATGAATATTAGCGTCAGATAAGCAAGGGTTTCCACACCAGCTGCTTTTCTTCCTGGAGAGTGACTTACCTGCCTGGTTCTCCTAGATTTCATCTGGAAAACAAGATGCAGATCACAGCCCTAACTCTGAGAGTTGTGTGATCATTAATTGGCATATGAAAAAGGGGTCTCACACACAGGGAGAGCTCAACAAATGACGGCCATTGCTTTATCATTTGTTCCTAAAATAGTTATCAACTATCTGTTACATGATTTATTCTAGAAACTGTGTAACTGAGCAAATATCTCCCATCAGAGCCTCTGTGCTAGCGCAGTCTTTGAATACATGAGGAAGATGTTAATTCTTTGTTGTTGGGGGCTGTGATAGCTAATCTTGGTTGTCAGCTCGACACATTTGGGAAGAGGGAACATGCTTTGATGAATCGCCTTAATCAGATTAGCCAGTGGGCTTGTCTGTGAAGTATTTTCTTGATTGCTGATTAATGTTGGATGGCCCAGCCCACTGTGGACATTACCATCCCTAGGCAAATAGACCTAGGCTACATCAGAAAGGTAACTGAATGTGAGCCTGGGAGAAGGCCAGAAAGCAGAGTTCCTCCTTGGTCTGTGCTTCAGTTCCTGCCTTTAGCTCCTGTTCTGGCTTCCCTGATGGTGGACTATAACTGGAAATACACTGATACCTTCCAAGTTGCTTTTAGTCATGCTTTTATCACAGCAACAGAAAAGCAAGCTCAAACAGGGGCTATCTTATGAATTGCATGGGATTTAACCACATCTGGCCTCTGCCCACAAGATATCAATAGCACACCCCAGTGGCAACCAACATCTCCAGATTTCACTTAAATGATTCTGAGAGGCCGATTGTCTCTGGTTAGGAACCTCTGGCAGAGCCTGATGGCAGAGGTACACCAGTCTTCAATAAGTTGTAAACAGATAGCTCTAACTCGTGTCCTCTGGCCTGGCTGTACAGCCTTGAATTGCTGACATCGTCCGCAACTTACCTGCTCTGCGTTCCAACCACCTTTATTCTTTTCTTTAAAAAATTATTACAATGTATTCTTTTCCTCCCTCCCTCCCTCCCTCTTGTCAGAGATCAACCAGATGGATCCCAGAGATCAAACTGAGGGCATCACATGTGGTGGCTGGCCTCAAAAGCTCCTAGCTAACTCAGATGTGTCCCCTGTCTCTGACCAGAACCATAGTACAACTTGAACTTCCTCAAGATTTCTGCTCTCTCTCTCTCTACATCTACTAATCCTACATCTGGGAAAGCAGGTTCATCTCCCCAAGTCAACTTCTAGCTGCTTCTGGGCAGTAAATTGTATTTTTCTGTTGTAGCTGCTTTGTTGTACAGGAGTTTGTTTTTCTCTTTCTTTCTCCCTTTCTTTCTTTCTTTTAGGGTATTTAAAACAGTGTCTTGCTATATAGCTCAGGTTAGCCTGGATCTCAACATCCTCCTAAGTAACAGTCATGAATCTCCATGCCTGGCTAATCTGTTAGTCAGAATTTTCATATCTATGACAAAAATTCCTGGTGTAAACAAGTTTGAAAGATAAACTTTTGTTTGTTTGTTTGTTTGTTTGTTTTTGAGACAGGGTTTCTCTGTGTAGCTTTGGAGCCTGTCCTGGAACTTGCTCTGTAGACCAGGCTGTCCTGGAACTCACAGAGATCCACCTGCCTCTGCCTCCTGAGTGCTGGGATTGAAGGCGTGTGCCACCACCACCCAGCAAGGATAAACATTTATTTTGTCTCCCGGTTTCCATGTTCCCAGTCCACAGTTCTGCCCATGGTAAGGCAGGACAACACAGTAGTGGGAGTGTGTGGCAGAGGCGAGTCATAGGAAACAGGAAGCAGAGAGAACAGGAGTAGAGCCAAGTATAACTCTAGAACGTATGACCCTAGTAACCCAGGCAGGTTCACCTCTGCGGTGATGTATTGTGTAACCTAATAAACCATATAGTTTTACCATATATATATACTGAATGATGTGCTGCAGTTTCCAGTCCCACTGCATCAAACAATGTACCCTGAAGGTATAGGAAGGATAGAGGGGCTGAGCAGTGAGTAAGCTATAGAAAGAGGCTGAACCATGTCAATGGTTACAACCTGAACTACCATTGGGTGTACCTTGCCTGTACCACCACCTGAGCTGGTGTTGATATCTCTAGCCCAGGCTGCCTCTGGGAGCCATGTCTGGGTCTGTGGTCCTGCTACAACCGGAAGTCATGTTGAAGTCCACGGACCATATCATGACCAAAAGCTATCTGTGTTACCCACTAAAGCCCTGTTAATGGCCGTGGGCCATGATGCAGGGTGGGAGAGCATTCAGATGTGAGTAGCCTGTGCTGCTACCTGAGGCTATGTTGAACACATTGCTTTCCATGGTCCATGCTGCCACACTAGCGCATGTCTGGGTCCATGGTCTTGCTGCCGCCTGGGGCCGAGTTGATATCTGTTTTACCTTGTAATTAACAAAAGCCACATAGATACCTGTTGTCTCTGCTGCCACCTGAAGCCGTGTTGATGGGCATGGGCCAGGCTGCCTCCAGGGGACCATGCTGAGGTCTGTGGCATGTGCTGATGCTGGAGGCCAGATGGATATCTGAGGTCGGTGCTGTTGACAGATACCATGTGGAAGTCCATTCACTGTGATCCTGCTGACTGGAAAGGACAAGGAAACTTCTTCTGCAGAGGTATAGATGACTGCAGACTCATAGTTAAGAAAGAGAGACATGAAAGGCTTCTGTGACAACCTCTACCTCCACCCCCATCCTCCAAAAAAGTAACAGCCTAGAGAGGAAGCCGTCAAAGAGAACTCTTCAAGACCGTGATAAGGGCTGATGTGTAGCTCTCTACAACAGATGGCTACTGGCAGGGGTGGGGGAGGGAAAGATGCACTTTTCTTTAAGGGGCTGGCCACTGGGAGTTTGACCAGGCTCTAATGACTATATAAACTGGGAGTTTGACCAGGCTCTAATGACTATATAAACAACACAAATAGGACTTTTTTTTTTCAATCATTTGGGGGGGAGGGGCAGGCTGCAAGGGTGGGAGGTAGACATGGAAGAAGTGGGAAGTAAGGGTGATTGGGGTGCATTATGTGAAATTCCCAAATAATCTAAAAGAGAAAGAAGGAGGGAAGGGAGGGAGGGAGAGAGAGAGAGAAAGTGAGGAAGGGAGGGAGGGAGGGAGAGAGAGAGAGAGAGAGAGAGAGAGAGAGAGAGAGAGAGAGAGAGAAAGAAAGAAAGAAAGAAAGAAAGAAAGAAAGAAAGAAAGAAAGAAAGAAAGAAAAACAGACAAACAAGTGACAATAATGTGAGGAAAAGGGGAACCCCAGTATCTGCTATTGGTAGGAGTGTAAACTAGTACAGCCACTGCTTAAATCAGTATCAAAGTTTCTCAAAAGTTAAAACAAAACTACCATATGAGCCAGCTCTACTACCCTGGCCACATACCCAAAAGAATCCATAGCCTACTATAAAGACACATACTCATTCATGTTCATCACTGCTCTATTTACCATAGCTATAAATGGAATCATACATGAAATCAGCCTAGATGTCCACCAACTGATGTGTGGATAATAAAATTATGGTACATATCACACGGTTGGATTTTATTCAGCAGCAAAGAAAAAAACAGAAATTTGCAAGAGTGATGGAATTGGAAAATATTATACTGAGATAACCCAGACCCAGAAAGACAAATGCCACAATTCTTCTGTCCCTTGTGGATCATCCTAGCTTTGAACTTCTAGATTCATGTTTGACTTGGTGCATCTGTGGAGATCAGGAAGTTGGAAAGTGTCCATGACACAAGAAAGAGAAAAGGGCCTTAATGGGGGTAGAGTATAGCAGAACACATATGATAAGAAAGAGGGTGGGGGCAATACTGAGAATTGAAGGCTTAAGTAGAAATAGGAGAAAGGATGGGGTAGGGGTAGATTAGCTAAAACAAGAATATATGACAGACCTTTGGAAACCCACTACTTTGTAAGTTAAGCAAAAAATATACTTTTTTCTAAAATAAATTTTTGTTAGAGTAGATTTTTCTAGAACCAGAACCTGGATTAATATGGTTGAATTCCCAACAACAGAGTGTGGGACCCTGGAATAATGGGTGAGTACTCAAATAGTTCTTCATGTGGTGACATTTACCGTGGGAAATCATTAAACTATCATTACAGTATTGTTATAGTCCAAGTAAGTCCCCTCTCAGACAGATTGATTCTATTCAAACTGTCAATACCTCATAGTCAATGAATGCCACTTTGCAAAAACTATAGAAGGCTGGGGATGTAGCTCAACTGGTCCAGTGTCTGTCTACCAGGCACAAAGCCCTGGATTTGATCAGCAGCACTGCATAAACCAGAGAGGTGATATTATACCCATGTAATCTCAGCACTTAGGCAGGAGAACTGGGAGTTCAAGGTCATCCTTCAACTACAGAGTTGAGGCCAGTTGAAGCTACCTGAGACTCAGTCTCAAAGAACAAAATACAAAACAAACAACAACAAAAACTGCGAAGGAAACCAAAATGCCAACAAATTACAGAAGCTCAAAAGTCAAATGAACAACGTTCTTAAGAGGAATTGCTTAGGCCACTCCTTTTATAAAAAGCCTAATTATGATGCTCTGTATGAAAAATTTTAAAAAGGCAGAATATCCATACAGCCACTGTGTGTCTGACTTGTTATCAGGATGAATGATTGGCAGTGCCATCCTGTGAAAAAGGCTCCAGCGTAGCCAAGCAGGATCATCAGTTAAGTCATGTTTAATTTGGCATATCTTTGAAATACCTGGGAAGGTGTTGTCAAAAAAAAAAAAAAAGCTGTTAAATATATGGTTCTTATATGGCTAGACATGGACAGTTGTGATTTGTCTGCATAAAACTTGTGAGTGAACCTGTGGTCATCAATGAGATTATCTAGAAGAGAGTTGGAAGGAGAGAGGTATGCCTTTTGTTAATGGCTGGTTGGGAAGGAGATGCCTGAAGTGACAAGAACCTTTTGTAAATGCACAGGAAGATAAAGTTTGAGGTGCTTGAAGGATAATTAGGCTGCTGATGGCAGAAATCAGTAGGAAGGACATGGAGAGGAGGGAAGATAATGAGCTAAATCATTCTGGACAAAGTGAGCAAGGCAGATGAAGACAAAGCAAAATGCCAGGGACTGAGAGGGAGATAAAGCTGAGAGGCCTGTCACACGATGAACAGTCTAGAATGTCACTGTGAAGATCTGCTGTTTTCAAGGATGAGAGTCTAGACGACAGGGCTCTGGACCACGTGTCTAGTTATCACCTACAGGAACCTTAGATTCTTATCTTTTCATGGGTGGCTAACAAAATATTTTTGAATATGATGTATGCTACCTTTAGCTATTTAGAGATGAAATTAGGCTATCTTTTCTGTTTCCCATAAATACTAATGCGTGTTTTCTCAGAACCTGCCTTGTTTTTCCATGATGGACAGAGGTTAGAAACTCAAGTTGCCTTTAAAGATCATGCAGGGAACGTGAACAGGCCAGGTGGATGGAGTACAAGAGAAGCAGGGAATGTCAGTATGTGTGACATGCTTCTCTTTTAATAATTCAAATTTAACTTAAAAGACAAAATGCAGACCTGTGGAAGCCTCACAAAACTCATGTGTACAGTAGTCAACCCAAGGACCCCTGATCATGATCTCTGGACTAGATTTGGAAGGATTGGGTGAAGAATGTTGTTGAAAATTGAAAGGTGTGTCATTTACAGGCATGCTAAATGTGCTGAGGGAAGAGTACATTTTCCCCTCCTCACCTGCAAGGTCAGGGGAGGCTCCTCCCACTGCAGAGGAGGAAGAGGAAAGGGCCAAAGAAAGAGCATAGCCGTGTCTAGGATTGCCCATTATGGCTGCCTTGGTAACAAGACCTCAGCACATTGGCTGTATGGGACAGAATGGAAGTACTGGAGACAACAGACAGCTCCTGGTCCACACTAGGATGCTAACAATGTGGATAGAATCTGGAAATGTGAGAGCTGCAGTTACCCTTCCTCCTCTGAAAACGAGAGCCAGTCAGGAATTAGACTGTTCTCTTTTCTTATTCTTGATGAGCATGTTAATAAAGCTGTATTTTGAAGAAAAAAAAAAAGACAGGGAATTGATCCTTTCTTAGGTGGATGATCGACAATGCCAGTCATGGGAGAAGAGGTTGATCTGAGCACCTCTCCTGAACGCAGGTCAACTGGCAAGAGAGGGACAATTGGACAGATCTTTCCTGTGGAATGAATGAGGGACAGGGAGTACTACTGAACCATGATCAAGTTCTTTGGGGTTGCAGCAGCCCCTCATAGTATGGAGCACAATCTTAAGCACAGGTTAAATAATCAATGCATAGAATCAGGTGATCATATGGAACTTTTTGAATGTTCTCTCAGAAAGATTAGAAAATGGTCATATTAGAAATGTACTTTTCCAAAGGGAGGAGCTTAGTCCTCAACTTGGTGGGCCATGCTTTGTTGACACCCATGGGGGGCCTGCCCTCTTCTGAACAGAAACAGAGGAGGAGTAGATGGAGGGGGAGCAGAGGAAACATAGGGGAAGGGGAAAACAGGAGGGGGGCAGAGAAGAAACTGCAGTTGGGATGTAAAATAAATGAAAAACTGTAATTAATTTTAAAAAAAAAGAAATGTACTTTTCATTGGCTGACCTATATTGGAGACCCTCTCGATCTTTTAAAATTTTTTAAAATTATTTTATTTATTTATATAATAACTCACTGAGTATAATTAATGCTGCCTGTATGTACATGCATGTAGAATTATCCACTGGTGCATAGGCAACCCATTAGTGGACACATCCTCCCCAAAATGACTGCCTATCATCAAGTAACCATCAACTGCCCATAATTCTTTAGCTATGTGTGAGGTATTGTGAGTTCCTCCTCATCCTTGTTGGAGGGCAAGTAACCACAGCTGTTTACGCATTCATGTGGGCAAAGGCCATGTCATGTCTAGCAGACAGATTTTTATTTTGTTTTTGGTTTTTGTTTTTCGATACAGGGTTTCTCTGTGTAGCTTTGTGCCTTTCCTAGAACTCACTCTGTAGCCCAGGCTGGCCTCAAACTCACAGAGATTTGCCTGCCTCTGCCTCTGAGTGCTGGGATTAAAGGCGTGTGCCACTGCTGCCTGGCTAGAAGACAGATTTTTATAGCACTTTTCTTCATCCACCAGCTCTTACATTCTTTCCTCCCCTCCTTTCACAATGTTCCCTGCCTTGAGGGGATGAGAGGGATGGAGAGGATGGAAGGGATGATGGGGATGAAGGGTATTAATAAAGACGTCTGTTAAACACACACAAACACTCTCAGTGCTTTGGCCAGTTATGAGTGTCTGCATTAACCACTGCCCACTGCAGATAGAAGCTTTTCTGACCAAGGTTGTGAGCAATATAAATGCATGAGTATAAATATAAACATTCAGAAGGTAATTTTACATATTCACATGTATGCATGCAGAGATGTATGTACACACAGATTTATTATAAGAAACTGTCTGGGGGCTAAGGATATTCTGTTGGTAGATTGTTTGCCTTGCATGCATGAGGCCCTGATCCTAAGCACCATACAAATCAGGCATAGTGGTTCATGTGTAATTCTAACCTTTTCGGGGTAGAGATGGGATTATTAGAAATTCAAGGTCACCCTCAGCCACACAGGGAATTGAGGCACATTAGAGATGGATGAGACTCGATTTCAATAAGAAAAGAAAGGAAAGGAAAGGAAGGGAAAGCAAAGGAATAAAAGAAAGAAGAAAGGAAGTAAACTGTCTCATGTGGAGGCTGAGAAGTCCACAATATGCAGTCAGCAAGTTGAAGACTTAGGAAAGCCGATGTTACTGTTCCAGCCCAGGCCCAAGTCCAAAAGAAAACAGATTTCCTGTATCAAAACCAGTCAGAAAGAAAGAGAAAATATAAATCTCTTCTTCCCTGCCCCTTATTCTTTTTGTGAAAAGGTGTGTCTGAGGAGCCCAAGCCATCTAGAAACTATATTGTATGCCCTCCCACCCCCCCACCTCCACCCCCCACCCCCCCGCCACCAGCCTCTTGAGTCTACTACTACAATCGTACCCCAGCATCTGGATGTCAGCTCAGCGGGGCACAGCTGGCTGCTGGGCCCTGGGTTTCACAGTGGTGAAACATTGGTGCTGGCTAACATCTGTTCTCTGGATCTCAGGGTCCTCTTCCAAGCTTACACATTTGCTGACTGAATGCAGGTCCTCACGGATAGTGAACTGAGGTCTCTCTTGACTAATGCAGTGAACCGACTTGAGAACCATCACTTTTTCTCCCCTGTAACCATTGCCAAGTATTGAAGTCTATCTTTTTATATTACTTCCTAAAAAACGTTACAAGGCTTTGCATCTTAAAAGCTCCCTAAAATTCCTAATATTGTGATATAATGTTAGTTCTGATTTTGTTGTAGTACTATTCGATACGATACACATTTGAGTAGACTTCATAAGCTGTTAGTTATTTGGCTTAATAATGAAATGGACAAAAAAAAAACTCCAGGAGTGACATTATGCCCATTTCACAGATTCTACCCTTCCTCCCTCAAGGGGAAGAAAAAAATTACGAAAATGTTATAGGCAGCTGGAGAGATGGCTCAGTGGTTAAGAGCATTTATTGCTCTTGCTGAGGGCCCGAGTTTAGTTCCTAGCACCCATATGGCAGCTTGCAACCATCTGTAACTCAGTTCAGGGAGATCAACACTCTTCTGACCTCCCTGGACATCAGGTACACACACATGTGTACATACATACACACAGGCAAAGCAGTCACACACATGAAATAAAATGAATAAACATAAAAGTATGTTTTTAAAGGACAGTGTTCTAGTTTCCTTTCTTGCTGTGAGAAAACACTCAGACCAAAACAGCTTAGGGAACAAAATGACATAGTTGGTTTACACTTCCAGGATCACTATCTGTCACTGACAAAAGTTGGAGCAGGAACTTAAAGGCAGAAACAATGGAAGAACACTGCTTACTGGCTCCCCATCTCATGCTTAATAAACTTCCTTACATGGCCTAGGACTACCTGGTACAGACCATAAATCCCACAGCTGTCTGGGCCCTCCTGTATTAACTACTAAAACAATCAGAGACATGTCCACAGACCAACGTGATAAATACAGTTACTCAATTGAAACTTTGTTTCCAGATGATTCTATGTTGTGTCAAGTTGACAATGTTAACTAGATCAGACCAGATCTCACTGTGCAGCTCAGACTAGCTTCAAACTTGCAACAATCTTCCTGACTCCCAGGTGCTGAGATTAACTGATGTGTATCATCTTTGTCTGGCGTGTGTTTCCAGGTTCATGGTTATCTTGTCCAAAGAACTAAAGAAGCACACACAAAAAGCAGCTTGACAAAGGATTTTACCCAGAATCAAAATGAAAATAACAAATGGATACACCATGAGTCAGCTGCAGAGTCTGAGCACCTGGTTACTATGTGGGACTTTCTTGTATGGGTACAACAGGAGGGACAGTTGGTTGCTAGGGGACAAGGCATAGGTGGTTTCCTGTTTGACTGACAAGTATTTGTAGGCATTTCTTCACTGCATGTGCTATTCCCCACAATGCATTTGAACATTTGTTCAATCATGTGTAGTTATCAGATGCCAAATAGGGATTCACTAGAGAACACAGATTACCTTACTGTATGTACACCCAAACCAGTTCAAACTGGATCAGCCCATTGCCCCCCAACACTCTGATATGTTTTAAGATGTGTTTGGTCACAAAAGGGGAGTTACTAAGGATTGCTAGAGAGCTCTAGGTCAGAACGATTAACTGTGTGGAGAGGGGTGTGTGTGTGTTTGGAGCTTGATGCAGGAGCCGGGTTACTAAGTGTTCTGTTGGGAAAGGGCTGTATGTATAGCTCAAGACACATGCAGTCCCAGGTTACTAAATCTCTTTTGTGCTTACACGCCTTACCACCACGCAAGGTAAGGGAAGGACATTTTATAGGAAGAGTGCATTAGGGTTTGAGTCTTGCAGTTCATGAGTTAACATGTACCGGCACCAAGAAATCCGACAATAAAGAAACTAGATTGGCTTTGTTCTGCTTAATGTTAGCCAAATTAATTTGTTATCCCTGAAACGCCTTGTTTTCACACAGTATGTATCTTTAAGTTACTGTTTTTGGTGTCTGAGAGTGGAAAAGCTTGCAAAGTCAGACAGTCCAGAATTTGAATCTGTACCTTCCCCCATCCTGGTGACTTCAGCTTCTGTAGGGCTTTGGTTTACAAAAAAAAGTGTGGAATACACTTACCGGCTTTTCAGTGTTGTATCAAACCTCAGGCAAAGCCTCACTTTAGAACATGACTGCTACAGGTTAGACATCCAACAAGAGATCTAACACATACTGGCTCTTTGCTGTCCCTCCTTCTTGTGAAATTTTATAAATAATTACAAAAATGGTACACTAATTACCATAGTGCACACAGGCATCATCTGACTTTTCCTGGGGTGATGTGAATGAATGGCTACTCACCCCAGATGGGGCACTTACAACAGGCCAAATAAATGTTTTCAGCCAAGTCTGACAGAGTGATCCAGTGAGTTTATTGGGGTGCTTACAGGAGCATGGGTGATTCAGAGGCAGCCACATCACTGAAAAGCCTACCCTAGCATCAGGGACTTCTCAGAAAAACTGCATCCTTGGACCTCCATGCCCAATTTACAGGGGGCACCACCAAGATTCCCCACTCCCTTGGTGCAGGGCCTTGTAAATCTTGTTTTTTCCCTCTGAACTCCCTGAGTCCTATGAGCAACTCTTGTCCTTCCACCAGAAATGTCTGAGGAAATTTGAGGAAAACGCTACATGATATGCTTTCTAGATGTCATCCTTTCACTATTATAACATCTTAAACTGAAAATTTTTCAATTATAATTTAAGAGAAAGAATACTTATTTCTGCTTCCTACAATAATTAATTCATGTTTTGTGCATCTTTCATCCATGATATCAGAGCACAATAATTCCAGATGTGAGCATTGGCATATACATACAAAGCCCTTCTAAACCACCGAGACAAAAGCATGGACGATTGGAAGTCACTGAGCTGGTTACTGTTGATTGAAATGTCACCACTAACTGGTCTTCCTGTTACTTGAGGGAAAGTACAATGGAAAATCTTCAAACACATAATGTAAAGTACAAAGTGCTTACCACCTTTGGGTCAAATGCCTTCAAGATTATCCCGCAGGGCAAATTGAAATAGGAATGCCTGAAAAAGCATAAAAAGTCAAATCTTGTGGATACCATTTAAACATGGCAATGATTTTTTGACCCTTTGGAAAGCATTGACCCTTTTCAAGCCCCAATTTACTTATCAACACAATGGGAACAGTGTTAGTAACTATGTAAGCTAAAGGTATAGTATGATCTCATGTTAGCTGTGCTTTTACATCCTCAACTACTAAGTTGATGGTGAATTTTGAAAAGCTCTGAAAACTTTAGACTGTGATTCACACTGGGCATCATTTTTTTAAAAGGCGAAAAGAAACAGCACGATTGTATTATTTAATGTCATCAAGTATTAACAGAGAGGAGAAAAGTGCAGAGAATACATTACTCATAAACAAAATTCTCTCTAAACGGATGCATTGCAATGTATCCCACGAAGCATCTGCAGGTCTTCAGGGACACAAAACAATTTATTGAAACTTTTGTGCAAATTGAAACTCGTTTCTGGAGCAATGTGTTAAGAGGGTTCAGATCGTTTATTCATGCTGTATGCTGATGGAGTCCCACAGATCACTTTTATTATACAAATGGTCCTTCAGTGATTAAGACTCCTCTCTGGCATATGGATGGAAAAGAAATAAAAGCGAGAGAATAAGAAATGTAACCTACTCTGCTAGACAGATTGCATATATTCAATAACAAAGAAAATAGTGTGTGTGTGTTATCATATTAAAAAATAAAACACATTGGGAACCGCTTGAATTTCCTTCCTCAATAATGAGAGGTACAGATGAGAATGTTCGCTCCTAGTAATTTCATCAGCATATCATCAATGAGGCTGTAGTAATGGTAGATATTACTCTTTCTCAAGCACAAATAGGACATTATTTCGATATTATTTCTGCAAACACAGCTAGGACAACTAATGCCAATTCTAAACTGTGTGTCAGAGCTTCACGAGGGTGATAACCAATAAAGAAAAAGCCCTGGCAGTTTTGCTAGTTTTTGGTGGTAGCTACAATACACCTATCTCTCTCCTAGACATTGTTAAAGAGCTAAGAAAAGAATACGGATGGACTGGAGATAGCTGAGTTGGTAGAGTACTTGCCTGGAATACACAGAGGCCTGAGTTTTCTCCTCAGCACCTCATGAACTGAGTGTGATAGTTCAGGTCAGTAATTTCAGCATTCCCCTGCGAAGTGGAAGCAAGAGGACCAGAAACCTATAGTCATCTTTGGCTACACAGTGAGTTCAAGTTCCATCTGGGCTATAAGAAAACACCTTAAAATAGGCAGTAGCCTATTGAACGTATATTACTTTTGCACACCCACAGACCTAAGGGGGTTTATGTAAGAACTTTGAGAATGTATAAAACATAAGTTTGTTGTTCATTCAGATCTACTGCCAACCTGAACTTAAATAAATGTCTTGCCTTTTCAATGACTTCAATTTCTTCTTGAGTCAAAGGAGAACAAACATATCTACTCCTATGTGTATTATGAGACTTAAGTTAATGTATATGAATTATTAAATCCAATATTCTGTACACAAACAACAGTGCTTGCTGGTTACTACTTGTCAAATTAATATCTTCATTGGGATCTCCCTATAAGCAGCCTATGAGACAAGGCTTTTGATGCAATGTGATCATTGAGAAAGGATTCCAGAAAACACTCCAGATGGAGAAGTGAGACAGAGAAAGAAAGAATGGCCATGAAGGGTCAGTCATCAATCTCTCTACTGGGATATGTAACAGCACTAGGGTTAAGTCCCACTGGGCGAGTGCTGAGACACTACATGAAAGAGCTTCAGAATTATTCCTCCCAGGGGCTGGGGATGTAGCTCTAGGTTTGACCCCCAGCATTGCATGACTGGACATGGTGGTGTGATCCTACATTCCTAGCACTCAGGAAGTGCATTTGAGACAATTAGAAGTCAAAGTCATCCTCAGCTGCATAGTGAATGTGAAGACAGCCTAGGATGAGAGAGCAGATTGGAGTGGGGGTTATTCCATCCAAGGGCCAAATGAGTTGGAGTATAATCCACCCACTTTCTGCTACTGCTTCTGGGAGCACTGACTTCCCAACAATTTCATCCTGTTCTGTATGCTGACCAAGCCTGGTCCCACATGCAGACAGTCTTAGGTAGACAGGATCCAAGAGACTCCAGGAAGGTGTCTGACAGGATCTTAGGAGAAATAGGCAGAGTCCAACAGTATCCACACAAGTAAGGCTAGGCAGAGCTCCCCCTGGCCCCTGGCCTCTGGCTCCTCAGGCCTCACTACTCCACGAGGCTTTTGTAATATAGATAAAACCTTTCAGACTATTTTCTTAGGGATCTTTCCATGTGACTATATGCTGACAAGATTAGGATAAACACCATCATAGTCTTGAGTGGTTTTAGATCTTGGAGCTTGGAATTCAGATTTGATACAAGATTGGCTGAGGTAGATGGGACACATTGTTTTTAAATATAAGTTGAATTCAGTTTAGAAGTGTAAGGTTCCAAAGTGAGCACAATGGAGCTATCTAAGCAGTCAGACAGAAGGTTTTGCACCTTAAAAGCTCCTGGAATTCCTAATGCTTTCATCTAACGTTCATTCTGATTTTGTTCTGATACAAATGAATATGGTGCACATTTGAGTTAATTTCTTAAGCTGTTGGTTATTTGCTGTGGAATAATGCTTTTGTACACTGATTTAATAAAATGCTGATTGGGTAGTAGCCAGGCAGGAAGTATAGGCAGGATAAGCAGACAAGGAGAATTCTTGGGAATTCTCCAGGGAGCAACATGTAATGGCACACAGGTAAAGCCACAGAACTCGTGGCAACGTATAGATTAACAGAAATGGGCTGAGTTTAAGTGTAAGAGCTAGTCAGTAGTAAGCCTGAGCTAATGACTGAGCAGTTTTAATTAATATAAGCCTCTGTGTGTTTACTTGGGTCTGAGAGCCGGCGGACCGGGTGGGACACAGTAAAACTTCCAGCTACAGTTATTTGTCTCACCAATGAAATGGACAAGTGATTTACTACAGTGGGGTAAAAGTGGCTGAAAGCCGGAAATTTACTAGGAAACATCTATCAAATTGTTTTGTCTCAATTATTTTAAAGAAGAAAGGAAGAAGTCAGTAGATAATTACCCAGTTGTGGCATGAAGGAAGTATCAAGACTGAAAAAAAAAAAGGCTTTTAACTAAAAAAAGGGGGGGATTTTTCTAAGTATGTAAACTGTACTCAGCAGAGTAGATATAAATCAATTAATAAGGGCCTGTTTTGTGGTAAGACTCACACTAAGGAAGGTCTTGAGATTGGAAAATGGTATAGGCTGTGTTAAGGAGAAGACCTGCAACCTAAGCCCCTACCCTAGCTGAGAGTTATCTAACTTAATTCATCTCTTTGAACCTAAATGCCTCTTTTTTACAATAGGCATAATAAGACCCACTTAATGGCATTGTGTAAAGAATTCAACTTATTTGTGGGAGCCCATAGAGGCTTCCTAGTAAGAAATTTCTCAGGGTCAGAGAATCTGAGCTTGCTTTACCCAGCAGGGCTGCATAATGGGATGATTTGACCATGGGCATGGTTACCAGGTATTTGGAAGGTCTACATTTGGCTATACAGTATGCTTTGATCTTGCAAGAGGAGGGGTCTTTTGCCTCTCCCCTTGGCATAGTTAAAAAGCCTTTTTGAATAAATGAAGTGGCTGTTGAGTATTGACCCAGTCCCTCCCAAAGCTATCCTGTGTTTCTGTCTTTCTTCTCATCACCTGGGTCTCTCTTTCTATCTGTCATTTTTTAATTCCTCTCTCCTCCACCTAAGAACCTTCAAAAGGTGGGAGCAGGTCAGAGCTGGACTCCCACAGACTCCCACAAAAGTGACCACTTCCTCATTAAGGCTCCACTTCCTACAGGTTGAACAGCCTCCAGATCAGCTGCCAGCTGGGAAGCAAGTGTTCAGGCATGACCTTCTAAGGTGCATTCTACATTTAAATGATGATACTCCACCTCTCACCCCACAAGCTCATGACCATCTCATTAGGCAAAATGCATTTAGTCCAATTGCAAAACTCTCTATAATCTTAACAGTTTCAATACTGTGTAAAACAAGCAAACAAGTCCAGACTCAAGGTAATTTCTCAACTGTGAGCACTGCACTTGGGGGTGGGGGCAGGCACTGGTATAGAAGATACCTCTCTATTCCCAAAGGAGACAATCTGAACCCAGTAAGTCAAGATGAAATCAAAGCAAGACTGAAACTCAGCAGGGAAAACACAGCCCCTTAGCTTGGCGATGAGGATCCCAAGCCTGGGGCTTGTGATAACATCTTCACAGTGGGCTTGGGTAGCCACACCTTTCTTCCTTTGTTGTCTGTAGCCCACATGGCCTCTCTCCTTCGTGGCCTCCAACTTTCCTTGGAAAAAGTCCTGTGTATCTGCCATCTCCAGTATCCTGAGGTCTCCACTGAGACTTAGGCTTCACGTTCACACCTTTATGCACAGCCCCCCCCCAAGGAGTTCCATAAAAAGAATCCAACTCTGACACGTGTTGCCTAGCCTCTGACGCCTTCTAGAACCCTGCCATGAGCCTCCCTGAGCCCTTCACTCTTATATCCTGCATGCCTGAAACCAGCACCATGTGGACAACACCAAGTCTTGCTGTCAGCCAGAGAGAAAGCCTGGGCCTCCTGGATCATAGCTACAGTGACCTCTGTGTGCTCACCTCTGGCTTCCCTAGGCATCACATTCTAGCCAGGCAATCTGAAGGCAATATCTTTTAAGGCATTCTTTTTAAAAATGAATCTGCATTGTTATATGTGGAAGCATTCAGTGGATGAGCTCTTGCTTTCAAGACACCATTCCTATTCTCTGTGAGCCTACGGGAACAGCTTACATAAAACAAACAAGAAAGAAACAAACAAAAAAACCCAGCTGCTGAGTAATAGAAAGTTTGCAAACCAACATACATTAATCTCAAAGTGATTATTCCAGGCAGAAAAAGAATACACACATTTATACAAGATTCTAGAAAATGAAAAAATATTCTACAAGAACCGAAATGTGTACGTGTGGGCTTACTTGAAAATGGATTTCAAAGAGACATGGGAAATTATTGAGGTGGTGGATACATACATTACCTTGAAGTAGGGGCATGGCTCCGTGGATGTATAAGTATATGTGAATTTGACAAATTGTATGTAACTTCGTGTCATTTGTAGTTTGGTAATCATACCTCAGTAAAGCTTTTAGCGCAAAGAGTGTCCATAGCAAAGTCTCAGTGAGCACAAGCTTCCCTCTTTAAGTGTGTGTTTTTGTGCTTTTGACTTAATGTGCTTGAGATCAAATACGACAAGGCCAAGTCAGTTGAAGCCACATAGAATTGGCATCATTTGGTCTGTTCATTATCCTTCTCCACATAACAGGATCTTCCCTCTGCAAGAAAATCCTTTCCCTGGATCGAAAACATGGCTCTTGTTGAAACTGCCAATCATAGAAATCCAGCACCTAGCCCACTCGGGGCTGAGCACTGCAGTGTGCTCCTTCAGCATGCCCCTCTACCAGCACTGTGTAACTAGCTCCCTACTTCCTTTTGCTGCAAACAGCTGGGCCTGCGACCCTCTCCAGAGAATTGTTCTTGCTAGGGTTCCTAGAGCTGCCTGGCCTATGGCAAGTCAGACCAAAGGGGCCTAGGAGATTATGTCTCCTCATGGAAAGTCAAAGCCAAGGACTGTGCTAACATGCAAAGCCCAGTTCCCTGGCTGAGTGACAGGTGTACCACTGAGCATACTCCTAGCTCCCCAGGGGTCATACAAATGTTCACACTTAATCTGTGCTTGCAGCTTGGGTCTCATTAGGTTTGGTTCCAGAAGGTGTACTGCAGGGATGCACACATTAAGGGGTTGGACACCAGCCTGTGGCATGATAGGAAAGTGTGACACCTTTAGAATACTTACCTAGTGAGGAAGCTTTGGGGCACACCCTTGTAGGGGATCATGGAACCGTAGTCTCTCCTGATTTCTCTTTCACATCCCAGCCATGAGGTAACCAAGCTTCCTCTGTCACACACCCCTATTGTAATATTCTGCCTTGTCGCAGGTCCTAACACATCATGCCAATCAACCATAGACTATAAAATCTTTGGTGCTATAGGCTAAAATAAACCTTTCTTCTTAAATTGGTTGGCTCAGGTATTTTGTAATGGTGATGGAAAGCTGACTAATACATTGTGCTTATCCTGTTATCTTACCATTTTCCCCTAGGATAACTTCCTTAGTAAAACTGCTTGTACTTCAATCTGACCTACAACATCACCGATCACTGGTGATCGTATAAAAATGACTAAAATGGAAAATGTAGCTCCTGAAGATAGTGAACTGTAAAACAGAGGGCCGCTACCACTCTGGTGGTGCAGATTTATTTTGTCCAGGAGTTGTGATCCTGGCTGGCCTCATGAGAGTGCCATGGATATTTTTCAAACTTGAGTGAGAACTGTCTTTCTTCTGTGACCAAGAGGAGGTGAAGATGTGGCAACGAAGCTCCAAGTTCCCAGTCTCTCATCTTGTGAGAAGACTAATTGGAAGAAATACTAAATGGGAAGGCTCAGGGCGGATCCCACTCGATGTGGATCATTGACTTTAGGACTCTCCATTTTAAGGATATGTTAGCCAACAAGCACCCCACTGGACCACTAGGGATTTCGCTGCAGTTTCTGTCACTTAACATACAGCAGAATACTGAATAACACATGTAGTATCCAGGGGAACTAAGGTGTTCTGTCCCTGCCTCGTGAGTCAGCCATGTAGGCAGTTTACACTGGATCAAACTGCTCTTATCAGGGAGACTACACGAAAGAGCCAACACTCAAATTTCCAAATTTTGCCTTTCAGACTCAGAGACAAGCTTTCATGTTAGTTCCTTTTATTTTCGATTGGAAATAAAACTCGTATGTTGAGTTATAATCAAATATATAAAAAATGAATTCCCACATTATTGTGTTACTTGGTAGTCATTTACATTGATTTCCCTCTGATTAGCAAACTCTGCCCTTGAACAGGCTGCCTGTACATAATCACACAGGGGGAATTGCTGAGCTAATCTTAGGTTGCTTCCCTTAAAAGCTATGCTTTTCCCTCAGACAAGGTACAATCACATAAAAACTCATTTTATCAGGGGAAAAAAAAATCGATCTTAATGGCAGTATAGAAGTGACTTCCTGCGGAAGTTGAGCTTACAAGTGTCCCGAACCCTCACTAAATCAAATGGATAGCAGGACCATTAACTACTTGGAAACATTTCAAATTGATATTTGCCATTTCATGTGGAATGCTGGCATAGTACTTCCTTGGCTTGGCTAAAATCAAACTAATGACATGAAAATTACTATTTTAATTCATTTAATGATTGCTTGATAATTAAAGTTCTTTGCTTCCCTTCCTATGATTTTTATTAGCCCACAAAAAGATGAGATAGATAAAAACACAACATGTAAAAATTGGTTATATGCAATAATATCTAGTGTTTTATGATGGAAATGTGACAGAGAGAACAGTTATGTCCAGTAATATTAATTTTCAAAAAAAGTAGCATTTGGGAGAGAAAGATGGCTCCATTGGTAAAGACACTTGCCACTAACCCTGATGACCTCCTGAGTTTGACCCCTGGGCCCCAAGTGGTAGAAGGAGAGAACTAATTCCCCTACATTGTCCTCTGACCTCCACAAGTAGCATGGCGCATCTGTGCCCACATACATGCACTGAAAGTGTACAATCACATGAAATAAATAAAGAAATGTAAAGTGGTAGTGAAAATATTAAGTGTTAAAGGACTTCTACTCTAATAACAAATATTTATCAGCACTCCTCCATCAAAGGGTCATTTTTCTCTTCTTCTCTGCCTCACACATATAAAATAGTGGCCAATGTCTGGAAACAGATAATGGTCTGGAGAGGAAGGGACATTCGCTGGTGCATATAGGTAGGCAGAGGCCAGCCACACTGGTAAGCATCCAGGAACACATAGGGTGACAAATAATGACCCAGGCACAACAGACAACAGTGCTAAGGCAAAAATAAAAATGGTGATGTAGGATGCTGCTTTCAAATGCTCCCCCTTTCCACCACTTTGTGGCTGTACCTCGCAGGAGGTAAGAGGACCAGCTCTGGACTGGACTTCCGTCCTCACAGGTAGCTATGCGGTATCATGTTGACTTGGGTCCCCATGCTCGCTGGGCAACTACTTTAGCAACTGAGCTGTCTCCAAGATCCTCCATCCTAGTTCTGAACTTCGGTTAACACTTATCTTCCCATCCCTCTCTGCATCTTTGACTCCTATGAGCTACAAGGAAAGTTGTAAGTGGTTGATGTGACCAGACACAATGAACTGGAAAGGCTGGGGGGCAGATTTTGTCAATGGCTTTGCCTTTATTTGGTTTCCCTTTTTCTTTCTTTGACACTATTTTTCTTTTCTTTCTTTCTTTTCTAAGTGTTTTTTTTTTTTCTCATTTCCTTTAGATGGAACAAGTCTTATTGCCACAGTCCCCAGAACTCCTTCTTGGGCTGTGCTCTAGTTTCATTTCCGTTGCTGTGACAAATACCCTGCACAAAAGCAACTTAGGGGAGCACAGGGGTTTATCTGGTTTACAATTCCAGGTGACAATCCATCCTTGCAAGGAAATCACAGAGGCTCAAGTTTTCAAACAACGATCTCACCACATCCATGATCAAGAGCAGAAACAAATGCACTTATGCTGCCTGTTTACTCTCTTAGCATTCAGCTACTTTTCTCTACCCTTATATAGTCCAGAGACTCCTGCCCAGGGAATGGTGTCACTCACAGTGGGCTGGGTCAATTAACAGCCAAGACAACACTCCACCACATACCCACAACCCACTCTGGGCTAGGAAACTCCTCAATTGAGACTCAGGTGATTCCAGACTGTGTCGGGTTGACAGCTGATGTTAACCAGCCCTGCCTGCTTACCCTGGTTGTTTTACTCACGTCACTTTTCTTGCTTTTCTCTTGGAAAGGCAGACGGTGTAGATGCTGAAAGAGGACTGAAGCAGACGGCGTGGCTGTGAGGGGGACTTAGTAAGGCATTGCCGTGGTTGCTCTGAAAGACAGAACCAAAGCCATGCAGAAGCTTGCAGAGGTGGGATTTACATGGCCTGTCCTAAGAACAGGGGTCCCACAGTCCAGGGGAGGCAGACCATCCATGTGACAAAGCTGGGCAAAGACTGAGGGCTTCGACGGTACCTTTAAAGAGCAGGTGCCAAGGAGAAAGAACTCACTGACACTTACAGTAGTGGGAAGCATGGTGCAAGATAAAAAGGGTCTTCTGAGTCCTTAAAAACCGTTTGTAGGGAATGGAGAGATGGCTTAGAAGTTGTGAGTGCTTGCTGCTCTCACAGAAGACCAGAATTCAGTTCACTGAACCCATGTCAGGTCCTTTCTTAGCACCTGTAACTCCAGTTCCAGAGGATCTAGCACCCTCCTCTGGCCTCCATAGGTATCTACACACATACACACACACACACACACACACACACACACACACACACACACACACACGACTCTTTTTTTAAAAACTTACATGTATTTTTTCTGTTTTTTTAAATTTTATAATTAATTTAATTTTACAAATCAGCCACAGATTCCCCTATCCTCCCTCCTCCCACCCACCCCCGCCCTCTCCCCAATCCACCCCCCATTCCCACCTCCTCCAAGGCAAGGACTCCCCTGGGGATTCAGCTCAGCCTGGTAGATTCAGTTAAGGCAGATCCAGTTCCCTCCTCCCTTCACCTAGGCTGAGCAAAGTGTCCCAGCATAGGCCCTAGGTTCCAAAAAGCCAGCTCATGCACTAAGGACAGGTCCCAGTCCAACTGCCTGGGTGGCTCCCAAACAGTTTAAGCTAATCAACTGTCTCACTTATCCAGAGGGCCTGATCCAGTTCCATGGGAGCTCCTTAGCTATTGGTTCATAGTTAATGTGTTTCCACTAGTTTGGCTATTTGTCCCTGTGCTTTTTCCAATCATGGTCTCAATATCTCTTGCTCATATAATCCCTCCTCTCTCTCACTGATTAGACTCCTGGAGCTCCACCTGGGGCTTGGCCATGGATCTCTGCATCTGCTTCCATCAGTCACTGGATGAGAGTTCTATCACGACAGTTAGGGTGTTGGGCCATCTGATCATCAGAGTAGGTCAGTTCGGGCTTTCTCTCAACCATTGCCAGTAGTCTATTGTGGAGGTATCTTTGTGGATTTCTGGGGATATCTCTAGCACTTTGCTTCTTCTTATTCCCATGGGGTCTTCATTTATCATGGTGTTTCTTTCCTTGTTCTCCCTCTTTGTTCTTGATCCAGTTGGGATCTTCTGCTCCCCTAAGCTCTCTTTCCCCCAACCCTTGCCCTTCATTACTCTCCCTCAGGATCTCATGTAGGCCAGATTGGCCTGAAACTCACTATGTAGCTAAGGATGATCTTAAACATCTAATCCTTTTTTCTCTGACTCCTGTGAGCTGGGGTTGCAGGTATATACTTCTACACTTGGTGTATGTAGTAGTGGATCAAACCTGGGCTTCATGCATGCTAGGTATTCACTCTACCACCTCAGCCACACCAGCAGCCCCTGAGTTGATGTGGGGTTTTTTTTGTATCAATATTTACTTATTGTATAATTTTTAAAGAGAAATTTAAAAGTCTTTAACTTATAGTTCTTAATACACATGGGGGCTGGAGAGATGGCTCAGTGGTTAAGAACACTGGCTGCTTGTCCAGAAGACGAAGATTCAATTCCCAACACCCACACAACAGCTAACAACTGTCTGTAACCCCAGTTCCAGATCTGACACCCTCACACAGACATACATGCAGGGAAAACACCAATGCATAATATAAAAATAAGTCATTAAAAACAATACACACGCTTTTACTTTGTTTTGCTTTAGCTTGTTTGTTTCTGAGGCAAGGTCTCATTTAGCCCAGGCTGACCTCAAACTTGCTGTGTAGCTGAAATAGCCTGTAATTCCTGAATCTCCTGCTTCTACACTCCAAGAGCTAGGATGATCAGTGTACCTCACCATACCTGGTGTCACAGTCTAATTCAGTTGTCAACTTGAGAAAACCTAGAGTCACCTGGGAAGAGGGAACCACAACTGAAGAATTGCCCAGATCTGACTGGCCTGTGGCCATGTCTGTGAGGCATTTTCTTAATTGGCAATTGATGTAGGAAGGTCCAGCTCATTGTGAGCGGTACCATCCCTAGGCAATTGGGCCTGAGCTATATAAGAAAGATAACTGAACAACCAAGAGAGTGAGCCAGTAGACAGTAGTCCTCCATGGTTTCTGCTATGGTTCGGGTTTGAGTTCCTGCCCTGGCTTCACTAAATGAACTATGATCTGGAAATGTAAGGTAAATCAACCCCTTTCTCCTGCAAGTTGCTTTTGGTCATGGTGTTTATCACAATCACAGAAAGCAAACTAGGACGCTTGGCTTCACACAAACTTTTTAAAACCAAATTTAAGTCATCTGTGAAATCTTTGGCTTGTCTTTAAAGTTTGATACGTCATCTGTATTTCCCTACATTGTTAGGTTTTAGTTTAAGTTTGAGTTATCATACTTGATAAAAGTGCAGAAGAAAACAGTATCTATTCTCACTGAAGCATTATTTTTTACATTTGAAAGAAACAACTGAGACACCAGCTAAATGTGATTGTGCATGGCTGAAGCCCTTCACTTGGGAAGAAAAAGCAAGGAAACAGCTGGTCTGAGGCCAGCTTGCTCTACACACTGAAACGCTGTTTCAAGCAAGCAAACAAACAAATCTCAAACTATTCAAAATCTCACTAAACATGAAAAAATATTCTTGACTTCATAAATATCCATTGAGCTTGTACAGCATGCCAAACACTGCTCTCTATGCAGTGGGACTCTAGTAACAGACAAAGCAGACACTAATGTTTATGCTCAGTGAATTAACTCTGGAGAATTTATATTCTGGTGCAGATGTTACACATTTTTCATTGTATGGTCCTTGTCACAGTGACTCATCCCTACCTGATAAACAGCCATAGACAACACAGGAACAAACAGTCATGACAGAATTCCAATAAAACTTTATTTACAAAGACTACACTGATGTGTGTGTGTATGTGTGTGTGTGTGTGTGTGTGTGTGTGTGTGTGTGTGTGTAGTTAGACAGGGGCTGGAGTATATCTTGGTTGTGGGGTACATGCTTAACACACATGAAGTCTTGGTTCAGTTCCCCAAGTACAAGGTAGGATAATAGATAAATGGGTACATGGTAAATTGATGGTTTCTTGAACTGTTAACAGTGACTAATCACTTTCAGAGAGCTAAAAATCTTACCAATGTATAGATTATCTTTTAAGGTAAACTTTATGTGCTTTGGTGCCACTCAAAGTTCTAATGTATTTTTCATCAGTCATTCACTAGCTATATCACGCTACAATTAATGTCTTCACATGAATATCTTTTGGTGTGTGTGTGCGCGCGCACATGCGCGTATGCAGTATGTGTGTGCACATGTCTAAGCAGGTGCATTTGCCTATGCCTGTGCATGTGGAAGCCAGAGGTGGACATTAGGTATTCTCTATTGTTCTCCCCCTTGTTTGTTGAGATGCAGCTTCTCACTAACCCTCGACCCCACCACTTCAGCTAGACTAGCCAGCCAGCAAGCCTCCAGATATGCCTATAGCTGTCCTGTCCGGCACTGGGTTTGAGATGTGAGCTGTGGCACCTGGCTCTTATGTGGGTGCTGAGGATCTGAACTTCTGATTGCACAGCAAACACTTTATATTATGTTTGAGTTATTCCCTCAGCTCCTCAATGAATTTCATTTACTTTTAATTGAAATATATTTTTTAAAACTTCTTAGAAATGAAATTATTGGACTGGAAGATTTAAAATTTCCAAGGCCACACACACACACACACACACACACACACCTGTAGCTGAAAGTTTTTCTGTGTCCTGCCTGGCCTGTGGTTGGGACAAATCTCTTACCTACAGTCCTGCAGCCTTTATAAAATAATCACACAGAGGCTTAATATTATTCATAACTGCTTGGCCATTACCTCAGGCTTATTACTGACTAGATCTTAAATTAAATTAGCTCTTACACTTAAATTAACCCATAATTCTTATTTATGTTTAGTCACATGGTTGGTACCTTTTCTCAGTTCTGCCTTGTCATCTTGCTTCCTCTGTGTCTGGCTGGCGACTCCTGACTCTGTCCTTCCTCTTCCCAGAATTCTCCTTGTCTGCTTGCCCACCTATACTTCCTTCCTGGCTACTGGCAAATCAGTGTTTTATTTATCAACCAATCAGAGCAACACGTATTCACAGCACACAGAATGCCATCCCACAGAACTTCTCCTTTTCTGTCTAATCATAAAGGAAGGTTTTAACTTTAACATAGTAAAATTACATATAACAAAACAGTTATCAAACAAGAATTACAGTAACAATATTGAGTCTCTTAAATTTGGCAAAATTAAAGAAAATATTCTATCATCTATCTTATATTTGTGAGTCTAAAGTTTCATATCTAACTTATCTTTTATCATAACCAAGAAAAATTATAACTATCTAGTCTTCAACTACATCAAAGACCCCCAGAAGGATATAATATTACCTAAGTAAACAGGAAATGCCTTGTAAGCAACTTCCAAAAATCTAGAATGGCAGAGACAGCTGCCTGCCTGGACAGTCATCCAAAGTTCCTCTGTAACGTTGGGGCATTTATCTTCAGCCCATATGCCTAGAGTCTCTCAGTCACTTCTCTCTGTGTCCTGTAGAATGTCTGGCAGTTTCTTCTGCGAAGCAGGAACCTGAAGGACCATCATGCCTTGCAAAGTTCAGTGGTCACCTTTCAATGGGTCCTGAATGTCCAGTCGATACAACATTTTGTCAAGCAGTCCAGGCAAGAACAGTTTCTTGTTCAAATGGCTATTTTTACCAAGAAGAAAATAAACTCCATATAGAGTGTCTTCAATGCCCATCTTCCTCTTTGAAGTAAATTGATGCTGCCAGGAGTAGACATGTCTCATTGTCCAGCAAAGTCTAAGTTTTTAAAACATTTTTAAATGCCATATTCTGTAGGTCTTTGGAGTGTTTGGATATTACCTACCTAATTGAAATATATCTATATATACCTAGAAAACTTAATTAACATGACTGTAAGTTTGATTATCACAGATGACTAATTATTAATCTGTATTTCTCAACTATGCACTACAATCTTAAATGAGTTGCACGAACAAAAGACTTTAAATAAGAGTAGAAATATACAGACAGTAAAACAAAATTAACTTTAAATTTGTATCAATAAGCTAAAATCCATAGCAATGTGAAACATTTTTAAACAAGTTGTTGCTCTTTAAAAGTATATTCAATAATCTACCCTTTCAACCTGTCATATCTATATTATCCCCTTTCCTTCTTTAGAAAGAGATTGCACTTATAATCAACCATCTCTAAATAAAAATAAACATTTATAAACACTACTTTGGGAATTTGGGCATAGCTTCTCATACTACTTCCTGCTGGATGGGAATGCTGGCATTCTTATGAGGATCCTGAGAAAATTAAGAATTATGGTCAAGTCCTGACTGGAGTAGTCTGTGAGGCTGCATTGTCTGAGCCAGTTGCCTTGAAACTGATCTGGATGTTGGAATATCTGGAGACCTCTCAGGGGGCCCTCCTTGATCAAACCATATTAGCCTGAAAGTAATGCACAGATTCTCATCTTCTGTTGAAACAAAAGCAGAACTTCTTTTCCAAAGCAATGTATTCTTAGACATAAACTTTGAAATCAAGATACCTTTAAAATATACATATTGGTTTAACTGAGCCTTTATAATCAAATGTCTTTCTGCAGTTAAAAATCCCAAAGACAACACAATCCAGTTTCTCTGTGTAATATCAATCTTTACGTGGCTTATTTTTATATTACCTTTACTTTCTCTTTAAATACTTCATTTTTTAAAACTTTCTATTTCTTTATATAACTGCCTATATTCATTTTCCTCTCTCTTCCAAGCCGATATATATTTTTATACACATTGTAAACTGTTTAGAGGCTTATTTCATCTGAATCTGTTTTATTGTGAATCTGTTGCTTTAAACTGAAGAGTGTTAGGACCGAAATGGCAGCTTTGGCTGCTGGCTCTGCCCACCTCAGCTTTCCAACATGGCGGAACTATGTTTACTGCCAGCTCTGGGGGAACCATGTTCATCTCTGACTCTGTGAAGCAGTGGGACTATGCTTCCATCCAGCAGCGTGTAGCTCAAAAACCTTTCCTTTCTTTCCCTTTTTTTTTTTTTTTTTTTTTTTTTGGTCTGTACTAGCAAAAGCTATATCTACCATGCACCATGATGCGTGGCTTGCAAATGCCACTGTGTACAGTAGCAGGAATCCAACATGCTGCACTCAAACCCATATGCCGTTAACCCACCATCCTGTAGCTCAAGTCAGCAAGCCATGGCATCTCTGTACCTTGGTGTCTCTATATCTCGACTGCATGAGACATGAAGTAGAAAGCTGTTTGGGGCTCTGTTATTGTGTGTTTAGAAACCCTTCTCAAACTTTTTTTAGGCCTTCTGGAAATTCAAGAGCTCCATGTTGTTACACCAAATGTAGTTGAAAGTTTTCCAACCCACAGCTGTGCAGAAAGTTGGCCAGCATTCTGTAGTCTGCCACAACTTCCTTTACTTTAATTTCCACTGGCTTTCCCTTTCTAGCCTTATGGGCTTCACTATTCTGGAAACTGTCAATGCAACAACAACAGAAACAGAACAAACAAACAAAAAGACCAGCTCTCACCTTTGTTGTTGTTGTGTTTGGGTTTGTTTGTTTGTTTGTTTTGTTTTTGTATTTTTGTTTTTGTTTTTGTTGAGACAGGGTCTTCCTACATATCCCTCATGTCTTGGAACTCACTACAGAGACAAGGCTGGCCTTGAACTCACAAAGACATGCTTCCTCTTGAGTGCTGGAACTAAAGGTGTGCAAGACTGTGCCCAGAACAGCTCTCATCTTAAAAAGAATAAGAGATCATTTATTCTACAGCCATTCCAAGTGACCATGGCCCAGAAACACAGACTTTGGTTACCCAAATTCCATGTTACAACATGGAAGCTGTAGGTGGGGTTTTCCTGTGTCCTGCCTGGCCTGTGGTCAGGAAAAAATCTCTCTTACTCACCAGTCCTGCAGCTGCTCAGACCCAAGTAAACACACAGAGGCTTTTATTAATTAAAACTATATGGCCTAATGGCTCAGGCTTCTTGCTATATAGTTCTTATATCTTAAATTAACCCATTTCTATTAATCTATAAGTTGTCATGTGGCTTGTGGCTTGTGGCTTACCGGTACTTTGACATCTTGCTTCCTCTGTGTCTGGCTGGTGACTCCTGACCATGCTGCCTTCCTGTTCCTAGAATTCTCCTCTGTGCTTGTCCCGCCTATACTATACTATACTTCCTGCCTGGCTACTGGCCAATCAGTGTTTTATTTATTGACCAAATCAGAGCAACACATTCACAGCATACAAAGTGATATCCACCGCAGGAAGCAGTTTCATGAAGTTTTACAGTTTCACATAACAAAGGAAGTCATAAATCAAGGTGAGTTTAAAATACATCAATGGGTACATAAGAGAGGTAGGTACAGCAAGACAGGGGAACTTTTCTGTAGTCTTCTAATGCTATCTGATAACATTCTTAGCTTTTGAGTTGTTGGAAGCTAGTGGTCTGCTAAGTTAATAAATTTCAATAAAGGTTTTATTAGTTGTAGGACATTAGTTCTAACATAGATGTGGATAAGGAATTGTGGTGATATTGTGTTCCCCAAAATATTGTGCACCCTAATAAACTTATCTGGGGTCAGAGAACAGAACAGCCACTAGATGTAGAGGCCAGAAAATGGTGGCACACAAACCTTTAATCCTAGCATTCCGAAGGCAGAGATCCATCTGGATCTCTGTGAGTTCAAAGCCACACTGGAAACAGCCAGGCATGGAGACACACGCCTTTAATCCCAGGAAGTGATGGCAGGAAGCAGAAAGGTATATAAGGCGTGAGGACCAGGAATTCGAGCCTGGCTAAGCTTTTAGGCTTTTGAGCAGCAGTTCAGCTGAGATCCATTCAGATGAGGACACAGAGGCTTCCAGTTTGAGGAAACGAGATCAGCTGAGGAAATTGGTGAGGCGAGGTGGCTGTGGCTTGTTCTGTTTCTCTGACCTTTCAACATTCACCCCAATACCTGGCTCTGAGTTTGTTTTTGTTAGTAAGACCTTTTAAGATTCATGTTACAAGGAATGGCTAATCGGGAGGCTAATGCTATCCCCAAACCTGCAAAATTCCAACCTCTCCACACAATTTCAGTTTTAACCAGTCAGTCAGTCTTTGCAGTTGCAGCTTCATTTTAGGTTTCTTTCTTTCTTTCTTTCTTCCTTCCTTCCTTTCTTTCTTTCTTTCTTTCTTTCTTTCTTTCTTTCTTTCTTTCTTTTTTTTCAGTCCCCTCTCCTGACCAAGGATCACATTTTGTGCACGTAGAGATCACATTTTATTAATTAAATATTAGAAGGTGGCTATGAAGCTCATTGTTAGGATCTGATGTTGAAGAGTAGGCAGGACAATAGCCTTTCAGAGAGAGGCTGGTAAAGGCCATTAAGAAAGAAATTTCTGCCAAGTGGTGGTGGTAGCCACACATGCCTTTACTCCCAGTACTCAGGAGGCAGAGGTATTGAGGGATAATCCTTTTGTACACTGTGAGGATGTGTCTCTGCTAAGGCACCTTCTGATAGGTTTAATAAAGAGCTAAACAGCCAATAGCAAGGAAGAAGGGGATAGGTGGGACTTCAGAGGAGAGAAATGAACTGGTGGGGGAAGAATCTGAGATCTGAGAGTTGGGGGATTTACCAGTGGAGGAGGGGGGAGTTGGATGTACAGTAGGTAACAAGCCACATGGCAGAACATAGATTAATATAAATGGGTGAATTTAAGTTTTACATAGTAACAAGCCTAAGCTAAAGCCAAGCTTTCATACTTATAAGAAGTCTCCATGTCATTATTTGAGAGCTGATGGTCCAGAGAATGACCAGCTATACAGAAGCAGGCAGATCTCTGTGGTTCCTAGTCCAGCCTGGTCTACAAAGTTAGTTCCAGGATGGCCAAGGCTACACAGAGAAACCATGTCTTAAAAAAACAAAGAGAGAGAGAGAGAGAGAGAGAGAGAGAGAGAGAGAGAGAGAGAGAGAGAGAGAGATCGATCCCTGGATCATTGAAAAACTATGAGCCATCATGATCTGAATGTAACTTTTCATCCCTACCTGGTTTGTATCTGACATAACATTTATATGTGGCATATAAATAGATCACTATACTTAATATTAAATAATCAAGAACACAGTTTGGCCTAATGAAGTGAAGGTACTGGATAAAAGAAACATGTATTTGAAATACTCAAAATTTACATATTTTAACTAGATTTACTATATGTTTCTCCTGTTTTTATAGTTATTCATATTCTATGAACTACTTTACTTATATTTAGATGGTTAGAAGACTTTGGAAGAGGTCACTGTAGTATTGCCCTTTTTTTATTAGTGAACAAAAAACACTGTTCAATTAATATTTTAATATCAGCTAATCATACTATAGGACATTTTAGGTATTAACTAAATCAAGAAACATTTAAGGTATTGTCTTAGAGTTTCTATGGCTATGAAGAGACACCACGACTATGGCAACTCGTATAAAGGAAAACATTTAATTGGGGCTGGCTTACTGTTTCAGAGTTTTAGTCCATTATTATCATGGTGGGATATGGTGGAGTGCAGGCAGCCATGAAGCTGGAGAAGGAGCTGAGAGTTCTACATCTTGATCCACAAGCAAAAGGAAGTGAACTGTCCCAAATTGTGCATAGTTTGAGCACATATGAGACCTCAAAGCTGCCCCCACAGTGACATACTTCCTTCAACAAGTTCACACCTCCTAATAGTGCCACTCCATATAGGCCAATCATTCAAACACATGAGTCCATGGGGGCCATTCCTATGCAAACCACTACAGGTATAAAACATCATGAATGTTATTGTTATTAGAGATTGATATATTTTGTATACTTTGATAAGAGTCAATCCAATTTTTTTTTGCTTTGTTTAATTCAGATTACATTAGCAGGCCTAATAGTTTTAAAAGCCAATTCAGCTAAAGGGCAATTTACTTTTTATACTTCAGACTTATATTGATTGTCAAGTAGTACAAATTGTAATTTAAATATTTATACTGCCACATGATTATAAATTTTAGTTGTCTTAAGTGGGAGTGGTGAAAAGTTGTTTATCCTGGATTTGGGTCACAATGCCTTGATTATTTGCAAAATAAATAAACAAAAATAATAATGGGAAGAAAAGGCTGCATAATAAGATACTGCAAGACTCAGATCTTGGTTGGAAATTCCTCAGATCCCTTCAGACGAACCCTCATGCCCCTTTGTTTTCAGTTTCTCAGAAGGAATGAAGTGAAATATATCAGAACGTTAACCCATATAAAAAGAAAGTGTAGCCAAATGTTGTAATGTTTAAAAAAAATGAGTCAACCCAAATCTTTGGGTATCTCTGGCTAGAATAAGTGGAGTTGAAGTTTAATTGTAAAACTTGGTATTTATTTTATTCAAATGACACTGAATTGGCCAGTATTTTGTAGGCAGTTATACTCCAACATCTTCTTTTCTCTAGTTCCTGCTAGTGTTTCCTCTTCTGGCCTTATGGGGGCGGGCATCACTACTACTCCGGAAATTTATCCTAGTATTGATCTGACGTGATCACAACCATTTTAGGGAAATTTTAGGAAAGGGAAAATTACAGAGGTTTTGTGGCTTGGCGACAACTTCCCCAAGCAGGTTCTTGGTGATGGCAGCTACACCCTCCTAAGCCTTTGGCCACCCAGTCTCTGATGACCTCTGATCTCACTGTTCTGCCTACAACAGCATCCAGTGTTTCCCTACTGTTTCAGCCCACTGTTGCAGAGATCAGCTGAAGAAGCCAGGATGATGCCTTGCTTTCTCTGGAGGAGCAAGTACATCTTCAGAAGCTGGTCCACCAGCTTGGATTTGGCTATCAGTAGACTTCTGTTAAAATCACATTTGCTTTGCTGGCAGCTCAACAAAGCTCAGTGTCAGAGGAGGAGGAGTCATCTACACGTCTATCCACTTCTGTTGTAATTCTAGTCTATTTTAAAAAAAAAACATATATAGCTTTTCCTGATGCCCTTGTGCGGCTGCTTCTAATCTTTTTATATCTATCAAATAAAAAGCAACCAAATAAGCACTTTCTGCCATATCTGAGTCTCATTATGTCTCCATTGAGATTGTCCTGGGTCAGCTATTTTATAGCTCCGTGGTGGGTCCCGGACTGTGGGGATTTTCAGAGCATCCATGCTGTGCTGGAAATGACACAGAAGGCATTCAATTCAGTAATTAAGGCAAATAGGCAGAAGCATAGTTTGGGGCTACAATTTTGAAAGCTTTTCTTGTTTTGTTTTTTGGTCATTTGGTTTTGGCATTTTTGTTTGCTTGCTTGTTTGAAGCAGCATGTAACAGACTTAAGTAACTCTCCTCACAACACTAATGTGAGCTGACTTGATTGGTTTAGATGAGAGGAAATATAGTTCACACAGAGCCCGTATTCCTTCTGCCCATGCTGCTACTTGTTTGGGAGGACAATTCCAGCATGGGGTACCTGCAGTGCTCTGCCCCTTGGCTTTATCTAGTACAAGGGTATAACAGCCCCATACAAGAGGCAGGATTCCAGTACATCCAACAACAACTCTTCCACTACTGAGCCCCTCGGTGGAGCAACTGTGGAGTGTATTCTAATAATAAATAAACCCCACTACCCTACAATGGCTTACCCATGCCCCCTTATGTGCTTCCCACCTTTCTTAGGTAGGTTTCCATTCCCTTACCAGCTACTGGGGATTGGCTTCCTGAGCTCTCAGTATTCCAAACCTTGTCTTACCACAGAAACCTGATGAAGAAAACCATGGAATAGTGTAGAATTGTTTGTCCAAGTTAGACAGCTCCAGGCTTCCACTGGCTGACAAGGTAGTCACTAGCCATAAATGGCTGTTCAAAATCTAGTGCAAGTCAGGCCTAATGGGGTAGTCCTACAGTCTCAGTTACTTGGGAGCCCGAAGCAGGAAGATTCCAAGCTCAAGGCCTGCTTGGGCAATTTAGTAAGACTCCCATTTCAAAATAAGAGTCAAAGGCTGACTGAGGATACAAGTCAGTGGTAGAGCATTTGCCTAGCATGCCTGAGGATTTAGGTGCAATCTCCAGTTCCAGGGACAGGGCCTTAGGGGGACAGGAATTTAGTGAAAACTAAACATTTATTTGCCCAATTGCTCTAGCTACATTTCAAGTGCCCAGTGCCTACATGTGGCTATTAACTTCAATGGGAGAGTGTTAAGATTGGCCCCTAAGCAAACATCTAATTTCAAACTTAGTTTGACTATCTGTATACTAGGGCATTTGGAAGACATGTATGTTGAGTAATGTAAAGACACAGACAGAGACAGAGATCTAATAGTGAAGAAAATACACCCTTTTGTTGCTGATGGTACAATCATAAAGGTAGAAGCATACAAAAAGCAAAGGTAGCCAGTGTCTCCTGCAATGACCAAAGGTCAGCCTTTCCCTCAAGGCTCCCTCTCCCTGAAAGGGCTGCTTGAAACACAAAGGGCAAGAGATCCTCAGCCCTACAAAGAGCAGGGGAAGGACAGAGTAGAGACTTTGCTCTGAGCCTTGTTTTACATGCCTTCCTCTTATCAAATATACCTGGAGTTTAGAGGGCCTGGGGTAAGTTAGGGAGGATATCAGAGGTGTGGTAAGTATGCAAAGAGAAAGGAGAACCAGGTGCTGCTGCCATTTTCTTCTATCCACATGGATGTCCCATTTCTATGACCCACCACCCACATCAAAAAAGGAAGGGGAAAGTTGCTTTATAAAATTCAAATTCCTCGGGCTTCAAACAGACCCACGAAATCAGAAGCTTTGGAGAGTGGTCCAAAATGATGATGCATAGCTATGTCTAAGAGTCACTGCTGAGGTGTCTTATCAGGAGACACTTATGATTCTGTTGTGGCTTCTGTGGCCCTGTGACCTGCTAGTGCTATGGTGGAGATTCATGGAGAGGACTGCAGGATACCACAGAAGGCAGGAAAATCTGAGGTCTCCATGACAATAGGCATCCAGCAGCCTGCTGGAGGACTTGGTGCCATGTAGGAGAGGATCGGAGATGTTCCTGCTAACAGCCAGCCCTCAAAAGCTCGGCCTCTTTGTCAGGCACCAGCTAAACACACACACACACACACACACACACACACACACACACACACACACACACACCTGAACAAGCCCAGCCGAACCCAGCATAGATTGCTGACCACCTACGTTATAAGCTAAAATGTTCGGGGGTGGCTGATGATCCCAAGATATATAGCTAATGCATCCATTATTGGCGGGATGCCCAGATTTAATGACCTGTTGATTGCAAGTTGACTGGTGACAGTGGCTGCCCTATAAACCCTGATTTCATTTTCCTCTCAAGTTGCATTTGCTGTTACATGCTGAATAGAAATTCATGTCCATCACCGCTGTTTAAACTCACATGGTTCCCATGGTACCCCACACCACAGGAGAAATGGGTTTCTACAGCCCGACCATTAGAACTGGGGCCAAATTGAAAGCAAGAAAATGAGCCTTTAATCTGAAAGTCAAAGGCTTCAGTGAAACCTGAAGAGATGGGCTTCCTACCACTAAGATTTCATCTTTCTTCTCTGGAAGAAAGGTTGACCTCTGCCAGCAGCAGGTGGGACACAGTGGTCTGTCTTAGGAAAAGTCCTACATGGAGCTCCCCGGTGTCTCTCAGTGTACTCGCTTTCCATCTCCTTGTGTCTGAGAATTACAGGTTATAATGGTATGCCCCTATGACTAGAATAAAAAGAGGTGTTCAGATTTTACCGTCCTGAGTTCAGGGGAGGAAGAACACCTGAGTTCGGGGCAGTCATAGCTCTTAAATGTGGAATGAGTTTCTCCAAACTGAGCTATGTAGGAAGATCAAAATAGAGAGTAAGTTTGCAAGATATAGTCTCCAAAAACATATAAATATATATACTACTAATAATTTTATATCGACTATATAATATGATTATTCTTGAGTTATAGTTTTTTTTTCTTACAATAACCCATTTCTCTGTTTCTCTTAGTTTTTCAGTATGTCATGACTAAATAATTTGCTAAAAATCATGGCTAGTTCACAACACCCTGGATTCAACCCCAGCACCCAAACCTTCCAGCTGTGTGGGGTAAAGAGAGGCCACCTCAGTGGTACAGTCCATCTACGGCATCTACCACTGAAGGATGTGACATCTGAAGTGGAATGCTTCTTTAATTCTTATTTTAGCAACTTAAACAGTCCGCTTTAATCAACATTGAAGGACCTGAGTTCAGAGGGCTCCAACTACAGTGGGAATGAATGTGCACCTTGTTTCTGAAGGGAGCTCCTTTCCCACATTCCATTGGGTGCCACTTTCCTCTTTCTGTCCCTGTCCCCCACACAGCCCTTTGTGGAAACATTCCAAACCAAATTCCACCATCTTTTTCACTGATCTCTATGCCCCCTGCCAGGACACAACCGCCCTAGCCTGCCTCATCCCCCACATCCAGAGTTTCCTTGTCTTCAGCTGTACCTCCTGTAAGGAAATGATGCTCCTTGGTGCTTTTTCCTTACTTTGTAACTTGAGTTCTCTCCAGAACATAATAAGAATTTCTGTTGAGCTCTGGGTAGTTTGTAAGCGGGAGGGGACACTTTTAGGTTTAGATCCCTTCTATGCACCTTCTTACTTAAATAAACTGCTTGTTAATGCCATCAAAATTGATTTCCTTTTTCTCCCTCTTTCAAAGCCAGGGGGTCAAAGCTAGAGTCCCATTCATCCTAAGTGAATGATCTACCACTGAACAACACCCTCTACCACCCCCGAATTAATCATTTTAATACACTGTTTAAGAGGCAGAATGGCCACAAAGGAGGCTTTTTTGTGTGTCGTTGGCAAATGACACAAGTGAAGCCTTGGTTAGAGTGGATGTCACAAATCGCAACAGCGACATTGCCTGCCTGTGAATTCAAGAACTCTGCTACCCATTAACAAAGAAATTACCAGATGAAGCTCACGAACACCCTTCCTTTCTTCATTGTAACAGTAATCTTCATCCCTGACAGGCAGCAGCATGGACTCAGATATGCAATTCCTGAAAATTAGGGCTGTTTCTTTAAAAAAATTGTATTCAGCTCTGCTGGTTATAATGAGTTTGTATTTGTCAAATGGCTTTTATGCTTAAGTAAAAAGGTAATGATAAACAACCACAGCCACTGCTGGGTGCAGTAACCCTCTGCAATGCTTCGTGACATGTGTCTTCGGCAAAGTGGGGCCCCTGGAGTAATCAGTGTGAATATGAAAATGAGCACATTATTTCACTGTTAGCATAGGCGGCTGAGATGAAAGGGAAGGCTGTGGGCCTACTGGTGTTTTTATTTTCCTTCTTGGAACGGTTAAGTGAATAAGAAAGTGTAGGCAGGCTGTTCTAACTGCAAAATTGTCGGTGGGGTTTTGGAACTTAATATTTCGGAAGCGAGCAAAGTTTATGAGAAGTGCTCCAGTGTGAACTCCCAGCTCTGGGAAGCTGTCTCCATAACACTAATGGGGAAACTAAGGCTCGCAGATGTTAAAAACTAAAGAGACGCACGAAGAAGACTTCTTAGTCGAGTAAGGAAGCCTGGTAAATATCAGCCTCTGGGACCTGAAGCACGTGACAGAGATTCATCAGCCAACAGTCCCTAATCCCTTCCAGGAAGAATGGACTCACTCATGGTCACAGAGGCTTTGAATCACAGTGAAGATGTTAATGGCTTGCCTGATGCATATGTCTACGCTTCAGTCTGATCTCACCCAAAAGAGGTCCCCTTTTGTTCTCCTTAGGTAGTCCTTATCCTGGTAGAGAACCATAAAGGCTCATATATAACACACTTTAGACTAGCTGTAGAATGGTATTGTAGTTAAACTTTTATTCCTTGGTAAACTTTCCCATCACTCAGTTCATTTTGAGGTGTGGGAGAGGTCAGAGCTACTGGGTTGCAAGGTTATGAGAAGACGCTTGCCTGTATGAATCTCTCTCTCTCTCTCTCTCTCTCTCTCTCTCTCTCTCTCTCTCTCTCGTTCAGATTGCTAATTAAAGTTAAAAGAGTAAATGGACATTTTCCCCTTTTGGATTTTGTGTTCAAGGAAATGTCATACCACACGGGAGACCAAATCTATGCCCTCAAGGATAAGCCTGCATATGTTAAATAAATGGGGGGGGGGTTGAGAACAGTTTGGATATGACAAAACAGAAGTCAAGGATATTGCTAACCTGAGACAGTGGGAGGGAGGTTCAGAGTATAGCTAACTAGGAGCGCTGAAAAGGCAACACTCCACCCCCTTAGGACTGACCCACAGTCCCCAGCATCAAGCCCAGTGATTGAGCCATAGAACACCGTTCGGCCTGCCTCCCATCCGGAGACTGTGCTGTCACTCACAATTTGATCTTTGGATTTTGGGGCCATTGCCATTGGCCCCAGACTCCAAACCCTGTTCCCTTGTCCTAAAAGACTGACAAGAGCCCCAGGGACCATGGAAGGACTGATCTCGAAATCATGGTAGAGGGACTTTGGGACACTGTGGGTGATAGCTGGTTTTCATGGTGTCCTGGCACTCCCCTTAGAGTCACAGACTGGGTCTGAGGTGAGTATTGATCTCTCAGGGATCACCCAGGGTGTAGGACAGCCATCCTGGCAGGCCTAGGAGAAGGTAAAAGGAGAGATGAAGGAAGGAAGAGAGGTGAGACGGTCATGTAGGAAAGCCTGGGGAAGAAGCAGTGATGTTCAGGGGACTTGGTGGCTGGACAGGCTGTAGATCCCATGATGTCATGTGGGCCTCAGTGTCTTTGTGATGACTCTCAGAAACACTCTCCTGTGTGTATGCTGCCATCTCTAGCTGTTTGTGTGGCTGGGGTCATCTTGTGTCTGTCACCCTTTTTGGCTGGTACAACTGCTTGGCCTGCAGTTGGAGTATGGATACCAAGGTGTCCAGCAGCACATTTCTAAGACATGTTGGAGGGGTATAACTTCACTTACCACTGGGATGTAGGGGACTGGTCATAGTATCCCAGGCTAGCCTTGAACTTTCTACTAGCAATGAATGACCTTGAACTTATGATTCTTCTGCCTTCAGCTCCCAGGCTCTGGGATTACAAGTGTGTGCCACCAAGGTTGGTTTTATGCAGTACTGAGCATCAAGGCAAGAGCTTCAGTGCACACTAGACAAGTACTCTACCCACAAAGACACATCCTTATACCCCCTTAAAAAGCATCTTTGATTCATCTTCACTGAGATAATGGACCAGTAGGGGTAATAATAGCAATCAGAAACAAGGGATCCCCTATTCTATAGGGTTACATGCCCCAAAACAAAAATGTAATAAATCCTGGTGGGACTAGTAGTCATCTCTGAAAATACTGATGTTTCACAGTGAACTTTACATAATCAGTGAACAAAACAGCGAAAATCCAGAAAGTTCTGACTTATCTAGAGTTCAGCTACCCATTAGCCTTTGCTCTCTTTATATCCTGGCTCTTCCTCCAGCTTTGGCCTTTTTGATTTTGATGACCACCCTCCATTGCTGTCAGGCTTTTTTCAAAGTCTGTGCCCTTGTATCTAATCCCTTGGCCAAGCAGAATCCCCCCATGCATAACCAGATTAGTCAATTAGGTTCATCCCAACTGGATGCCTACTTTATATACCAGTGACACCAAATTGGTCTGTTCCCAGAACATAAAAGAGCCTTTGACCAAGAGCTATTGAGCAATTGACTTTGGGGTTCTCTCCCAGCCCCAGGTACTTGTTTTTTTACTTGGTTTGCATGCCTTTTTCCTACCATCTTTGCTCATTACTCTGTAATCACGTGATAGGGAACTCTGCTCTGACTCAGTAAATTGGCAACAATTAATATCAAATGAGATGCAAACTCAAATCTATTCAGATCCAGAAGATGGTGTGAAACAGAATGCTGATACTTCAGCTTTGGGGAGTCTGGCTTTGGGGAGTCTGGCCTCCAGCTGTATGACCCTGGGAGAATTAACAGATATGGAGTGTTGTGGAATAATCTTTTTGTACACTGTAAAGATGTGTCTTTGCCAAGGCACCTTATGATTGGTTTAATAAAGAGCTGAATGGTCAATAGCTAGGCAGAAAGAGGTTAAGCAGGACTTCCAGGCAGAGAGAGGGAAGAAGAGAAGATGAATCTAGGTGCACGAGAGAGGACGCGGAGAGGAAACAGGAGGTGCAAGATGGAAGAGAGGCAAAAAGCCACAAGGCAAAACATAGATTAATATAAAAGGGTTAATTTAAGTTATAAGAGCTAGTGGGACAAGTCTAAGCTATAGGCTGAGCTTTCATAATTAATAATAAGTCTCCATGTTGTTTTTTTGTGAGCTGGCAGCCCAAAGAAAAATCTGCTACAATGGAGAGTTGTCTAAATGCCATGAGGTGAGGAACATTCAGTTGCCCAGCAGTTTGACTACAGTAGGACTTCCTTATCAGAGTTCCCATGAGAATTAAATGACAGTCAGAAGCAGCTGTGTGTATGATTATATGTGGTTTCTGCGTTAGGAAGCTCAGCTTGGAGAACACAGAGGATGGACTCTCCCCTTCATGTTCCGCTTTGGACCCCTTCTTTTAGCACTCTAATTTCGAGAAAAGGGAACATCATAATTGCTCTTCCTTGATATTTCAAATACCATAGGGAAGGGGAGAAGATGATGGCAGTATCAGGGTTTTACTGCAGCCCTTTAAGGGAAGGTTACTTCTTCCTGGCCGAAAGAATAGAATCTGAGTTGTACTTCTGGCCTCGGGTGGAGAAATGACCACCGAAACTGTCCAAAACTTCCTTAAGAGTTTATCCAGATGGGTTTGTCAATCACATGGGCAGACGACTACCCCCACCCTGGAAAGCTGATGGACACTGAAGAAACGATAAAGAGATGGGAGGAGTAATTAATGAGATAAGGCACATCCCAGAAGCCTCTCCCCTTAGGCAGCTGCTGCTGTGTCTCCTTTCTCTCCTTGGAATACTGACTTATCCTGCTCGGCCTGACATTCCTGGCATTCTCACTCTTGAAAGACCTCCCTCCCCACAAGCAGATGCCTCCAGCTAAACCAACTCATTTTTCTCCTAGGTTTTTACTCAAAAAAATGTAACTCATCTCGTTTTTGTTTGTTTTGCAACCAACAGCCCCAGTCCATTAATTATATTGATGCACATGAATAAAATGTCATGGGGAGAGGTGAAGAGTGAAGTTATAAAACTCCATAGATTCGGACAGGATGGGATGCATTCATGGTGGTGTGGCCACCATAGATTAAAGCTGTAATACTCAACAGACACTTGCTCTTGGGTGAAGGAAATGACTCAGGGGGTAGGAGCGTGGGGACTGAAGTTCAGATCCCCAGGACCCACATAAAAGCCAGCTGGAGCCATTCCACTGTAACTCTAGAGCTGTTCCCTGCAGAGACAAGAAGGTCACTGGGGCTTGCTGCCTGTTATACCAGTTCCAAGTTCAGAGAGATATTTTTGTCTCTAGAGAATAAGGTGGTGATAGAGCAAGGCACAGATGGCTTCCTGGCCTCTGTACACACAAGATATATACAACACACACACACACACACACACACACACACACACACACACACACACACGGAGAGAGAGGCAGAGAGAGGCAGAGACAGTGAGAGATACACAGAGAGACACACAGAATAAATGTGTATAAGATTCTGAGGAGGAATTAGTTATCAAGGACAGATATGGGTCAACATCTAAGTCCTGGGTGAAGCTGGGTAAAGACAGTTGGGGTCTTTTGGAGTAATGTTCTTGCAGTTTCTCTGTCAATGTGAAATTATATCAAATGAAAGTTCAAAGAAAGGTGACAGGAGGCACTATTGTGAGTGCACTATTGCTATAGTGTCCCCCGTCTGTCTGTCTGTCTGTCTCATGATCATATATTCAAGAGTGAGTAAGGTTTGAAACTAAAAAATGTCCCCAAGTAGTGTTGGGGGTTGGAGCATGAATTTGAATCTCATATGTACTTCTCATTGCCTGGCTTCTGCCAAGTTTCTTATTCATTGTGTGCCTCCATTTCCTCTTCTGCAAAACGAGTATAGAAACTGTACCTACTTAAAAGATTGCCACGAAGCTTAAATGGGTTCATAATTGTTCAATGCTTGGCACACAGAGGTTGTTATTGTGATTTTATTTTATGTAAGTCATAGCAGCCTGTACACTTTAAACAAACACTTTTCTCAGAGCTGAGTAGAAAATCTGGCAATAGCTTTTTATTTAAGTTAGTTAAGGAGCAAGAAAACACATGTCTCTAAGGTAGGCCTAAAAATCTTCATCACTTTCACAGGAGAGACAGGGTGGTACCTCTCCATGATCACCACATTTAGGAAGTAGAGGCAGGCTCAGGAGTTCTAGGTGAATTTCTGGTCAATAGAAGGTATCTGAAACCCCGTTTCAAAAACCAAAACCAAAACCAAAACAAACCACTACCACCTAAAACAACAAATTACCCACTTCCCCCAAACTTCATCAGCTTTACCTGCCCCACATGGCCTGTGGGCAGCATTGGTCCCAATTCCTTCCCTTGGAACATGACTTTTCTCCAAGAGGCGGCCTTGGATAATGGTATCAGTTCCTAGGGCCAGACCTAGCAGCCCTCAGTTCAGTCAAACAATCTCTAATCTGTCATTCCCGGGGCTAGTTTAAGTCCGCTTCTCTGGGGCTGAGATCAGTTTTTGCCTGGAAGGCAGGCAAGGGGTTGTAAGCTCTGGGAAGCCCCATGGCCTCGGAGTGGGGTGGAGGTGGTGGTGGCGGTGGGAGTGAGTGAGTGGGTTCCCCTACCCTCCTGCCACTCCCATTCCCTGCCTTTCCCAATTCCCTCACCCTGCTCCCTTGGGCCACCCCTTTCCTCCTCCCCTCTCCGCCCCCTCTCACACCCCGCCCCTCCCTTCCTCGGCCCGCCCCCTCCCGTGGCCTGGGCCAGGGCCCGCTCCCACCCCGCCCCGCCCCCTCTCCGCCCCGCCCCCTCCTGTGGCCTGGGCCAGGGCCCGCTCCCACCCCGCCCCGCCCCTCTCCTGCCCCGCCCCCTCCCGTGGCCTGGGCCAGGGCCCGCTCCCACCCCGCCCCGCCCCTCTCCTGCCCCGCCCCCTCTCCCGCCCCGCCCCCTCCTGTGGCCTGGGCCAGGGCCCGCTCCTACTCCCTCTCCGCCCCCTCCCTCCCCGTCGCGGCCTCCCCGCGGTTCCTGGTTAAGATGGCGTCCCCGGTGGCCATCGCGGCGCAGGCCGGGAAGCTTCTGCGAGAGCAAGCCCTGCGGCCGCGGCTCCTGGCGGTCAGGTCCCAGGTGAGCGCGGCTGGGACGACGCGAGCCACCGGCTGCGGCGCCCCTGCTCGGCGGCGGCCTCTTCGCCCCGGGCGACCCCTGGCGACCCCGTGCTCCCCGCGGCGCGGCTGGCTGAGCGGCGTCCGTGGTGCCGCAGGACTCGGCCCACCTCCCATGGGAGGTCGCGGGGACCACGGGGATCAGAGTGCGCACCCCACGGCCCGGGTCGTCCTAACGCCCCCCTCACCCGGGCCGGGCGGGACACTGGAACCCGGCGCTGGCACCGGTGCGGGGTGCGAAAGTTGCTCGCTCTGCTGGAATCCCGAGGTTTCCCAGTGGTTTCCTGGCTCTCTGCCTTGGGGGCGTCTCAAAGCCGGAGCTCGCCCGGCCGGCCACGTGCTGCACTTGCCAGAAAGCCGGCGGCTCCCCGGGGCTGCTCACCTGCCAGAGTGTGAACTCTGCAGGTTGTTGCTTGTGCAGCCTCTGTGAGCTTCTCTGGGGAAATGCAGGGGACCAGAGGAAAGTGGGAGTCGATGCCTCTTCTCCTATGAGCGGCCCGTGTCAAAACTCCTCAGACCCTGTCCACTTTGTCCGTGCCTCATGGAGACTGACTGACTTAGTGCTGGACTCTGACCAGCGCCACGTGGCTCCCCTGTTTATCTTCCCCGTAGCCAGGGGCCTTTGCCGGGAAACAGAGTTGGCATTGACCCTTGGAGAAGTCATGAAGCTACTGGTCTACTTTCTCTAGATTACCCCCTCCTCCAGAAAGAAAAGCTTTACAGTTCAGTGAGAGGCAAATGATCACATCTTAACCAAGGCAGGCATAGGGCAATAAGAAAACTGAAAGAAAAAGTTACTAATGATTTTTTGAGTTACTCTAAGCTTTGGTTAATTATGACTTCCGTGGTTTTTTTTTTCCCCCTTTCTTTTCATTACTTGACATTCCATTTCTCTGTTACTGTTAATGGGAATTTAAGAGGTGTTAATATTTATTACTATAATATCCTTAATAGGCACTTGACAGTATGGTGAGTAAGGGACTGGGATGGCGGTTTGTCTAATTAAAATCACAGATACCTGCTATAATAGAGTAAGGAGATGTCTCCAGGTGATCTAAGTCCTATTCATTATTTAAGTGTTAGAAAAAACAAGAACTGTGGTGCTGCTGTTCAAGTCGGTTTGAATTGATGAGAAACATGGAGCCCGGGGCAGTGAGAAAACGAAGACGAGGAAATGATTGTTCAGAGAAATCTAAAACAGAACATGTAGCTCCAGCATGTTGTCATCTTCCCTGTCCCAGTACTGGAAACCTTGGAAGTGAGACTGGCTGGCAAGCAGACGGGGGTCAGAAGTACACTGACTGGGTGATGCACTTCGGCTTCCGTACTGATTTGTTATTCTGGGAGCACCAGGCTTAGAAGACACAGACGGTAGGGCTGGGAGGTGGCTCAGGTGGTAAGGGCACTTGCTCCACAAGCATGAGAGTCTTGAGTTCATTCACATCCCCAGGGCCCATGTAAAAAGCCAGGCATGGTAATGTGAACTTGTGACCCCAGAACTGGGGGGAAGAGACACGTGGGTCCCAAGAGCTTGTTGTCCAGCCAGCCCAGCTGAAATGGTGAGGTTCCACTTCAGCAAGAGACCAGGTGGTAAGGTGAGAGAGTGTTAGAGGAAGACAGCTCTGGCTTCTGAGCCCAACACACACACACACACACACACACACACACACACACACACACACACACACGAGATTAGATTTTGTTGTTTGGGTTTCACTAGCCCTGGCTGGCCTGGAACATATTATGGAGACCAGGCAACCTTGAACTCAAAAATTGCCTGCCCCTGCCTCAGGGCTGGGATGAAAGGTATGTGCCACAGCAGCAACAACAACAACAAAGTTTTTTTTTTTTTTTTTAAATGTCTGTGTGTTTGGCCTGCATGAATTTATGTGCACCACGAACATGTGGTGCCCACAAAGGTCAGAAGAGGGTGTCTGATGTCTTCTGGACCTGGAGTTACTGATGTTTTGAACTATGCCATCAATTAGAACTGAACCTAGGTTCTCTGCAAGAGCAGTAAGTGCTTTTAACTGCTGAGCCAGCTCTTTCTTCCAGCCCCATTGTTTTTCTTTGGTGGTACCAATTATATACAGTGACCAAGATCTGGAAATGAGCATTGACGAGTGGTCCTGTGTAGAAAAGTCCAGTACTGAGTTCAGTGACCTGTTCAAGGTTACAGAGAGTTTGAGGCAGAGCTGATGTCTGAGTAAAGGTTTCCTTCGTGTTCCTGGTATACCAGGGGAGAGCTGGTGAGTGCCGTATCCCATGTAAATTAACCTGTACACCAGTGGGAACTGCAAGGCACTGGTGCTAAGGACACATTTCTTAAAGGAACAGTTTGGAATTGGTAATGGAAGTAGGTGCACACAGCCTGTGACTTTAAGGATCTGTTTTCTTAGTACCTGCTCTATGCCATTCTGATTTGATACATACCTACCCACTTCCTGGGTCATAGCAGATACTACAATTAAGGATGGTTCATTTTTTTTTTTCCCAACCAACTTATGAGTCTTTACCAAGTATTCTCAGAAATCTGTTGGCACCCTCGGCCCAGACCTACTTTGTACCAGGCCTTGTGAAAAAAATAGGTGGATGGGCCAAGATAAAAGACCCACTTTCTGCTTTTAGAAGCAACTCTAACTGGGTTCACAAAAATACCCATAGAATAATGCCTCTCCCTGGGGTTAACGTTAGACACATATTTTTGGTGCTTAATGTCATTGAAATTGCTTTTTTTTTTTAAACTTCTGCCTTCAGCTTCACTCTTTTGACCTTGGATGTATGTTATATCCTTTGTGGGGCTGTCTTTGGCCATCTCTACACTATCAGGGAGGTCTGCTCCAGGCCCTGGACTTGGGGTTATGAGTAAAGCGGGTAGAGCCTTGACCACATAGGTGCAGGATGGGGAGAGATTATAGATACTACAGTAAGACCGATGATTTCCAGGACTGACGAAGCCATACTGAAATCAAACAGGGCCGTGTGATGGGGAATCAATAGCTTCGCAGGCTGGCACACAAAAGCCCAGAAAACCTGTTCGATAAGTGGTTGTTTTTTTAGGTTTAATTTTTTTTCTTTTTTGAGACTGGGTCTCACTATGTAGCTCTGGCTGGCCTATGTTGATGAGGCTGTCCTAGAACTTGCAGGGATCTGCTTGCATCTGACTTCCAAGAACTGGGATGAAAGGTGTGTGCTGCCATTGCTGGTCTATGTTTAATTTTTTTAATTGAAAACACAAACATAATGCATACTCTTCTCTTTGCTATAGCAACACACCTGAAAAGGCAGTTTAAGGAAGGCAGTCAGGCCTCATTCTGGCTCCCAGTTTGAGTGAATAGTCGGTCCTGGTGGGGAAGAGACAGCCACAGGTGCTTGTGGTAACTGGTCACATGTATCCACAGTCAGGAAGCAGGGGGCGATGAACCCTGTGCTCCTATGCAGTTTGGGAACACAGCCCTTGGAAGGGTGCCGCCTTCATTTAGAGTGGCTCTTCCTACCTCACTTAATCTAGTAATGCCCACACAGGGATGCCCAGAGCTTGGTCTCCTAGGTGATTCTGGGTCTTGTCAAGGTGACAGTATTGACTGTCACTGAACAGTTTGTGAGTTTGTACAACATGAAAGGAGCTGGGTCACTAGATATAGAACGAGAAAATAATTTAACAGCAGCTTGCATCCTTTAGTACACCTTCTATTACTGTCTGTACCTGACAAAGGGGACAATTTCCCCTCTTACAATACCGGTTCATTTTTGTTTGCTATGTAAATGAAATTATACAATATGCATGCACATATTTGGTACCTCCCTATTATAAGACCCTAAGTGTTTGACATTTGACCTGTATAATGAAAAGGACTAGCCAGATGAGATGGACCCGGTGTGTGTGTGTGTGTGTGTGTGTGTGTGTGTGTGTGTGTGTGTGTGGCGGTTATCAGGCAAGGCAGGCATCAAGTCCAAGGGTCCTGAGGTAGTGCACTATTTTTTTTTTTTTTTTAGGCCACCAACCAGCTCTCAAATCATGACCTGGAGACATATTATTCGTTTTAAATGTTTGGCCTAGCTTAGGCTTGTTTCTGGCTAGCTCTTTTAACTTAAATTAACCTGTTTCTCTCTATTCACCTTTTGCCTCAGGGCTTTGTACCATTCTTTATGTATATCTTACTTTCCTGCTGTCTGTCTGGGTGGCTGGCTGCTGCCTTGCTTCTGGCCCTGGGCATGCCCCTCTTTCTCTTCATTCTCTTCTTCCCTCTCTTCTTCTCCATTTATTCTCTCTGCCTGCCAGCCCCACCTTCCCTCTTCTGCTGCTTAACTATTGGCCATTCAGCTTTTTATTAGACCAATCAGGTGCCTTAGGGCAAGGTGAAACCCATCTTTACATAATTAAACAAATGCAGCAAAAACAAATGTAACATTCTTACATTGTTAAGGAAGGCAGCAGAAACAAATGTAACACACCTTTACACAGTTAAAATAATATTCCACAGCATAAACAGATGTAACACATTTTTGCCCAATTAAAATAATATTCCACAACAGGTGGGAATGAGGTGTGACAAGTTATCAAAGACCAAATCACATGAGTCTCACATGGAGCTTTTAAGGGTTTAGTGGTTACATGACTTGCACAAAATTACCCAGGTATTAACAGGAAACTACTGGGTCTAAATCCCAGGCCTGGCTGCCAAGGCTCAGGCCTTTAAATTCTGTGCTGCACATACTATTGAGAAGTCAGAATTCAGGTTAGCCTCAAAGTTTGAAGATATAGTTAGCACTACAATAAAAGTCTAACTGCTGTTACCGCACCCCTCCCCCTTTTTCTTAGTTTGATGAGATAGGGTGGTCTTGTATAGCTCAGGTTGTCTTTGACCTTGAAGCAGGAGTGTTGTGGAATCTTTTTGTACACCGTGAAGAAGTGTCTTTGCTAAGGCCAAGCTTTCATAATTAATAATAAGTCTCCGTGTTGTTATTTAGGGGGCTGGTGATCCAAAGATAGTTGGTCAAGAAAGCTTGCTACATAAGATTGCTTCTGAGTGTTGGGATTACAGGCATGATCTGCCATATCCAGCTGCTACTTTTCAAAACCCCAAATCCTGGTAGAAAGCTCCCAGCTAGCCCTCCAAGTGCACAGATGCCATGAAACTTGGTAGCGTGATATAGCTCGGAATGTCCATGATGAATATCCAGGAGCCCATTTGTCTTATTTGGTGCTGCTGAATTTAAGATAGAAATGTCTTTTTTTTTTTCTTCTTTCTTTCTTTCTTTCTTTCTTTCTTTCTTTCTTTCTTTCTTTCTTTCTTTTTTTTTCTTTAGAAGACAGGGTTTCATGTAGCTCAGGCTGGCCTTAAACTCTTGCTCATCTTCCCTTTACCTCCTGATTACAGGCATGATGCATCACTTCTTGCTTTATGTGATGCTGAGGGTCACACCCGGCCCATTGTGCATGCCAAGGCAGACACTGCCAAGAGCTGTAACCTCAGTCCAGGAGTAATGACTCTTAGTATAGTATAGTTGTCCTTTGGGCCAGTTCTGTCTCATGATGACTACATGAAGTTCAGGGAAGCTTGTGTTTTAAGGGATGCACGGATGAGACACTGCCTTTCAGGTTCTAACTTTGAAGTTGCTACTGTGTTGTTCTTTATGAAGCCCAGAGGACTGTGCACTGTCAAAGGAAACTGCTTACACCCGTGCCTCTGCTGTTGGCCACTTCAGGAAAAAGGGCTGCAGCTCAGGGCTCTGCTCCTTCTTGCAATGGAAACAGATGGGTGCATTGTTTTTTGTTTGTTTGAAACAGGGTCTCACTATGCAGCCCTGGCTGTCCTGAAACTCATTATGTAGACCAGGCTGCCCTTGAACTCACAGAGATCCACCTGCCTCTGCCTCCGAGTGCTGGGATCAAAGCTGTGCATCACCGTGCCCAGCTGTACGTGGGTTTTAGAAGTGAAGGACTAAAGGGTCTGTACAAGTTTATACCAGCTAAATGAAGCCATGAGAGTGCTGTAGGCTGTGGCTTCCCTGTGTCTGCCTGCTGCCCTTGGCTTTTTCTTTTCCTAGTTTTAAAAACAACAAACAAACAGCTCCCCTCTCCACCCCCTGAAAAAAACAACCCCCCAAAGAGGACAGCTACAATACTTGCTGCTAGAGAAGATGTTGGCTTCCACATAATTCAGATGCTAAACTTTTGACCTGCATGTGGAGGGCCTGTGAGCGATGGCTCCTGTCCCGGACTGCCTTTGTTTAGTGGGAAGGAAGCACTGCTTTTATGGGAACATGATTGAGTACACAGGCCCGTGGTAGCCAGAACTTTGTCACCCTTGTTGCCTGGTTAAGTTCTGCAGGCACCAAGCCTAGAAAGTCATTGAAATATGTCCACTGGGAGGACGAAAAGAAAGGACACGCTAACTGGAGTTTTGTCCTTCACTCCTCCTTGCTCCTCAGTAGGAATCCTCCCTCGGTGTGGCACTTTCTTTCACTTGTTGGCAAAGTTTTGCCTGATGTATATACATTTACGTAAATAAGAGCATTACACTAATTTGGAAATGAATACAGGAAGTTCACTCACTGAAGGTGGGTGATAGGGCTGGTATTGCAGTGGGGAATGGATTGCAGGCCTGTCCTTGCAAATGTTCTAGTGCACAGAAGGGAGAGCAGTGAGGGATAATGCTGACCCTTTAGGCAGATACTTAGTGTGTGTGCCCAGTGCTAAGTTCCACAAAGGCAAAACCCCAGTATTTTACCATAAACCCAGTGTTTAGGAGAATTAAAAGTATAGTTGAGTAGGTTGGTATACCTAATAGATATGATGGAGTGGGGGGGGTGGAGAGAGAGAGAGAGAGAGAGAGAGAGAGAGAGAGAGAGAGAGAGAGAGAGAATGAGAACGAGCACAAGCACTATCTTTACCCTCAAATGGTTTGTGGTCTAATTACAAAATTGTTGTATAGCCCAGTGGTTACACTGCCATGGTGATGCTTTAGTCGAGCTGTGGTCCGAGACACTTGTTGAGCCTGTCCTACATTGGACCACTTGCTGATCCCTTCTGGAAGTAGGGTTTCCTCTGACCCCTGTCCGTGCCCTACCTTCATCAACTCTCTGATTCACTGTTAATTCTTTGGAAAGACCTTTCCCTGATCATTTGACTGGTTCCTTCTCTATCCAGTGATTGCTATCTATATCTTTTCTGCAGTTAATAACACGTGACTCCACCTCATCTTATTTGTTTGTCTCTCTTTCTTTTCCTTTCACAAATATAAGAATGTGAGCTTCATAAGAGCAGACTTTCTTACACATTTCTGTTTCCCCAGCTGGCCTAGCTAGGTGTTCTGTAAGCATTTGTGGACTAATGAATTAGTGAAGGACCCAGACAAGGGAGAGGCAGGTAACAAACTGAGAGTTGATATAGATTAGAGAGGAAGGGATGAGCTGATAATTGGCAAAGGGACTAACTGTTGAGCATTTCCTATGTGGCAGGCTGTGTAAAGAGTTTATTGACAGTTACTACTTTAAGCCTTACAATATCATGGCAGGGGTTGGTGGTGCCATCTCCTGTAAATGTAAAGGATCCCAGGCACAGAGAGGTCACATAATAACTGGCTGCAAATCTCAGTGCCAGGAAGTCACCTGCCTCATGCCAGTAAATACCTTACGCTGTTAAATCATTAAGCCATATCACCAGAAAGTACAGTTTGGGCTGAACCCTCCAGTTGAACACAGAGCTTACCTGCCCTGCACCTCTGCCTTTGCCTATTTGGATTTGGGTTGACTCAGCCTGCTGGAACTGCACACTTCTCTGGACTCTGATCTCTACCCTGTCCCCACCCCTTTCTTGCTCTGGGATCTAAGAAACAGTAGCAGAAGGTACAAGTTCTGCGTTTAATTGAGCCGAGTTCAGATACTAGATCCCCAGTGCTCCTTCTGAGCAACCTGGAACAAATGATTATTTTTAAAAATTAATTTTATTAGTGCATATTAATTACACAGAAACTAGGCTTCATTGCACCATTTTACATGATACATGCGCTCAGAGTTGCTGCGAGTATATGGCATACATTCTGTGGTTGTATCTGGAACAGATGGTTGAACTTGACTCTTGTGTGAAAAGGAGTTAGTTCTCACAGGTGGCTATAATGATTCAGTGTGATTTATTAAACATTTGGCATTATGATTAGATCATGGGCATACAACGATTATTTCTGTTGCAACGAATTTGAAGCTAAATTGACTTGCCTTTTAAAAAAGGATTTACTATCTGTAATAATGGTTCTTTCCTAGATTTCATAACATTTATCATGTACTGTCACCTCAGAATCAGGCACTGATTTCGTGCTTCCTTAGGCTTGATTTCACCAAATAGCCATGTAAGACAGGAATGATTTTGCCAGGTTCATATGTAGAGAACTTGAGGCTGAGGAGGTGGATGGATGTTTGCCTCCAAGGCCTTAGGAATCCTCAGTATCCCAGAGATGGGATTCAGAAGCTCAGCCACACCATCCTAGCCATTGATCTTCTTGGAAATGTTTGCCTAACTTGGGTGGGGTTAGTAGCAAAGGCATCTGGACTTGGGTGAGTTGAATGTTGGAGGTGGGAGACACCTAAGAAGAGGCCAGAGACCCAGTGGGTACCACTGGTTACCTAGCACGGTATGCTGGCTTAGGAGTTCAGAAAAAATGAATTGGCTTTTCAGGGTGGGCATTTCCTGAGTTGAGGCTTTGGTCCATGTCCCGAGTTTATGGCAAGCTTACTTATAGATGATTATGAAGGAATAGCACTTAGGCACAAGCTGTGAAGGCGTCGGGGTCCAGCCCTGACCTGTTGAATAGTCCTTGAAGCGGGGAGTGAGGAATTGAGAAATGCTAGATAGGAAAAAATATAGATGTAGATGGAGAAAAAGAGACACAGGATAGCTTCAGGAGGGTCCTGGGTCAATACCCAATTACCTCAAGTTTATTCCTAATGTGCTTTTTATATACTAGCAAGGGGAGAGGTGAAAGACCTCCCCCTTTCAGGATCAAAGTACAAACAAGTGTAGACCCTTTCTTAATTTTCTAAACACCTGGTAACCTCGCCTTATGGCAAAGCATCTTATGATTTATTGTAAAATGAAGAGACTTGATGTGGTATGTAATTGGTATTGGCGACCCTGCAGAGTACAGAAGTAGATCTGTGTAGGTGGGGATCCATGAGTGGGTAGAGGGCCAGGTGTCTGTCTCTCCAGCCCAACCCTGTGCTGTGGATATTCCCTGTGTGCAGCGTGAAGGCACCAAAGACAGAAGGGCTGCCTTGTAGAGTTTGAGGTGGTGGGGCAATGAGATGAGGCCAGAGAATTAGGCTCAAATTCATTGGATCCTTATGAGTGTGGTGATGGCAGGAATGGGGAGCCACTGAAGGTTTGTAGACAGACAAGTGGCACAGGCCATTTTCGGCTTTAGAGTATGTTCCAGGCTGTGTGGAGAGGGTGAGAAGCTGCAGGAAAGCAGATCATCTGAGAGACTTTTGTACCAATATGTTGCTGTGAGTCATTATACCAGGATCATAGGCATAATCCAGGACCGGAACCAGATTGCCAGGTTAAAACCTTGTCCCCAGAGCATCATTTTGTGATCTTTTATCTTTCTTTTAGCATCTGTTTTTCTTTTTCACTCTGCAGTGTCTCTGCAAGCTGAATGCTTTGTTATTTGTGTGTCATAAATTGATTGACGGCTCCCTTTTATCTACAAAATACATGAAACAGGAGATGAAGGGGTGGGCCAGCAGTTCCTCTTCAGCCCGGGACGCTGGAGAGCGCCGTGAGTCATTGCTGTGTGACCTAGGCAGAAGCTAGGATGTCTCTGGAAAACTGGATGTGCAGATGCTGGTAATTAACGTGGGCTATCTGGGGCCGTGGGGCTAGGAGAGACAGACTGATGGTACTAAAGGAAGAGCTAGGAGGTGGTGGTGAGATGGTGCCATGGGTAAAGGTGCTTGGTGCCAAGCCACCTGACCTGAGTTAGAGCTCTAAGACCCACTGGTGGAAGGAGTGAGAGAACCAACTTTGGCAAGTTGCCCCCATAAACAGAGAAGTAAGTATTAAAAAAAAAAGTAAGAACGGGGACCTAACTCAGTTGGCAAAGTTCTTGGCTAATGCACAAGTTCCTGATGTCATTCCCAGCCCTTGTAAACTAGGCATGATGGCACACTCTAATCCCAGCAGTTGACAGCTGGAGGCAGGAGATCAAAAGTTCAAGGCCATTCTTGGCTACATTGTGAGTTCAGAGCAAGCCTGAGATATGTGAGACCCTTCTCGGAGGGAGGGAGGGAGGAAAGGAGGGAGGGAGGGAGAGAAGGAAAGAGGGAGAGAGGGTTGGAAGGAAGGAGGGAGGGGGAAAGGAAAGAGGGAGGGAAGAAAGGGAGGGAGGGAGGGAGAAGAGCTAGAGACTAGATAGGACCCATGGTTTCCCTGACAGGTTTCCATTGCTAGCCCTTCTTCCTGCCCTGAGCCAGCTGACAAAAAAACTGGCCAAGGGCTGCTTGCTGTTCCTGGGCAGAGTAGATGTGCATTTTATACTCTGTGTATAATGTAGCCTCGATGTGCCTGCCCAGGGAGTGTGTACTGTCCCTGTGCCTGGGTGTTTGCTGGGTGTATTAGGACCTCAGTAAAGAAAGAGGCACAGAAAAGAAGAGAAACGGCAAAAAGGAGAAGTGTGCTAGCTTACAAAGCACAATCCAGGATGCACACAACACCCCCAAACCTTCCTGGACCCACATGGTACAGGGAGAACCAGTGTCCACAAGTTGTCCACTTACAGGGTGGCCACATGCCCTGGCCCACACACATACCTGCAAACAGGATAGATCTTAAAAATGTAAAACACAAAACAAAAATCCCCGAGTGAAACACAGTGCAGCCCTCCCTAGGGGCATGCCTGTCTTACCTGGTTCCAGCAGCAGCCCAGACTTTGGAATGGGGCAGCCTGGTGTAGCTGTTGCTTTCTCTGCTCTCATTCTTGGGTGTAGGTTGTAGGTCCTCCTAAGGTTCCTTTGGTTGTATGTAAGAAAAGAGAGACTTTCTTGGACTTGTCTGGGGAAAAATAAATGACTTATAGTGCCTGGCCTCAGCCTTACTGGTCACTTGCAGAGCATTTCTTAGTAATAATGTCATCCATCCATATGGTCAAATGAGCTTTTCCACACGTAAGACAAGACTCTTTCTTCACACTGGGCAGGAGTGCATCCCTTGCTTCCCCTGAGCTCACTGTACCCTGAGACACCTGGGGCCTCTTGGTTCTCCACTTCCTGCTCTTAGCGGGGAGGATTCATGTGAGGTCTGAGGTCAGTAAAGGGCTCCCCATGGGCTGAGCTTCCTTTAGGTTACCATAGCAGCAGGTGGTTGTCCCATCAGCCCTGTATCTGCTCCAAGGTAAGGTGGAGGGTTCCTTCCACTCAAACCATTAGTAAGAAGCTTTACATTTTATTCTTAAAACTGGGATATGTTTGAGAGCACATGGGACCCCTGTTTATAAGGTAATCATGCCAAAATTTTACGATAGCCCAGAGCTGGACTCACCCTGCCTGGGCTCAAATCTTGTTTTCAAGGCTTAGTATATTTATGATTTTGGAGATTTATATGTTTTATTGTAGAACTCACTTTTTTGCCTTACAGTGCCTCTGAAATGCAGATGTCTTTTGCACATTTTATCCTCCTGGAGATTTTCTTTTCCCCCAAATGGTACATTAAAAGATATATTGTGTCACTGTTGGCATATTAGTCTAATTGTTGATATAGTGCTGGGAATTGAAGCCAGGGCCCTGTGCACTCTAGGCAAGCATTGCATCATCCAGCTACATCCCAGTCTTGATTTTGTTTTGCTTTCTTTTGTTGTTCTTCTTGGTTTTAGACAGGATCTCACTGTGTAGCCCAGGCTGCCCTCCAGCTCACAATGCTCCTGCTGCCATCTTGCCAGGCATGTGCCCTGTACCTGGCCTTGGTGCCTTTAAGTCTGTTGGAGTTTGTTCAATTCTTAGGGTCCCTGCTTCCGTGTCTGCAAACTGGGCAGAATTACTACCATAACTTCCTGGAGTTGAACTGAGCTAGTGCATGTGAGTCCTAGCCCTGGACCCTAAATCATCACTAAATGTTGACTATTGGTTTAGGTATAATTGTCAGCAAACAGAATATCTATCCAGGTCACTTTATTTCCGTGGGAGAGCTGCTTCGATGCAATCCTGGCTTTCCTCCCTAGTCCTTTAGACTCCATGACGTGGATGGCACATTAACAGGAAGTAGGGGACTGGAAGAATCAGGTGGGAAAGTGACTTTAAGGGGCAGAGGCTCTCTGTGAGGTCTGGCCCTGTGATCTGTGGCAGAGTTCTGCCCCTCCCCGCCCCCCCCCCCCCCATTGCTTGGAACTGGGGATCAGCATTTCAACAAGTGCCTGTTAAAACATGGAGCTCTCTTCATGTTTTCTTAAGAAACCCATCCTGCCCTCTCTCAGCATCATCTGCTGCATTTGCTTGGATACAGCCTTGGATTTTGAAGGACTTATTTGGGTTAACTTCTTTTGCAAGGAAGCAGATAAACCACATTTAATATACATTCTCATCCCAGCCTGAGGGTATATTCAGGTCTTTAATAAGTAATACAAAGAAAGTTGGGACTTATTATTTTTGATTAAGGGAATAAACTATTAATGATGGGTGCTTCTTTGTTGAGATTTAGAGCGCCTTTAAAGTGAAGTATCATTAAAATTGAAAGCCAGCAACACAAGGACAACAAAATGAATTTTTTACTGACTTTTTAAAATAATGAACAGGAAAAAAAAATAAAGGTGCTCTTTGGTTAATTAGATAAGCCAAGGGTGTAGAGATGGTGGAGTTGAAGACAGCTAGTCTCCATGCTGCAAAGCTGGTGTTGAGGGATGAGCAGCTGGCCTTAGGCTTCACAGAGTGTATGGAACTAAGGCAGGAGGCTTGTGGCCGCTCCCTGGAGATTGGGCCCAAATGGGCTGCAGGATCAGTGTTAGACCCCAGCCCCACTAGAGCAGGGCCTGAGTGTCCTCGATCTGATCCTTTCCTTTTTGTTTGATGCTGGTTTATGTGGAGGTGTTTATGGGTGTTGTAAAATGGATTTTATGACTGTATTTTATATAAATGTAATTTAATATGGAGGAAAACTTACTGAGTTAAACTTTATATAAAGATGAAAAAACTACTAAATCTCCTTTTGTATTAACGGTCCCCAGGTAGGAATATTCAGTGGTGACATTCCCTTATTTTCATGATGACATATATTTGCTCACGGTAACCATGAGTATAGTGCTCCTTTCTTGTTTAGATAGGGTCTCATGTGCTCCAGGCTGGCCTCAAACTCAGCATGAACCAAGGATGACCTTGAAATTTTAATCCTCCTTCAGCCACCTCCCCAATGCTGGGATTGTAGTGGTGTGTCACTGCTCTGTTTACGTGGTGCTGGGGATGGACTCAGCCTTTGCGTGCTAGGCAAGCACTCTTCCACTGAGCAAATGTGCAGCCCCACAGTGTTCTTTTCTTGAAGGTGTTTTGTTCATGAAGAATTCTGGCTCAGAGAATCTCTTGCCTAGAACTCTGAAATTTAAAATAAGCATCAGGGTTATTGTTTAAATAAGATTAATTATTCACACAAAAGAGCACTTGGGTATTCAAATTTTGGTACATTTGTGGAGATAATAAAGGAACTGTGGTGGGACTGGAACCCAGGGCCTACACATGCTAGGCAGGTGCTGCACACTGACCCTCATCTGAAACCCTGGATCTGCTCTTTTGATAGAATCTTGGACTAGCAAATGTTTTAGTGGCTCTAACATCTTATTTATATTCCTCAAAGACTTAAAAATATGAATGCTTATTTTTTATTTTGCTGCTTTTATTGTGGCAAATTGTATGTAATGTAAAGCTGACTATCTTAAGCTTTGAGCTGTTGTGTGGCATTATATACACTCATTCACTTGCTCTCTTATACACCCATTGCCAACATTACTGAACGTACTCATCTTCCCAATCCAAACTCTATGCCCATTAAACACACTTTACCTGAGCAAGGCGAAAGTATTCCAGTCAGCTTCCATGTTGTGACATGCTAAGTGGAATCATACCTAGTCTTTCTTAGCTGGATTATTTCATTTAGCGTGTCTTCAGAATACATCCATGTTTTAGTATGTGTCACAATACCCTTCTTAAGGTGTCATAATATTTTATGGGTGGCATATATGTATATAAAATATATATATATAAAATTTTTCCTTTATCTTTCAGGGAATACTTGGGGCTGTTCTGAACATTGATATAAATACATGAAAGTTTATGTTAATATTCATCTTTCTAGAAATGTTCAACGTATAGTTTGAGCTATATTTTTTGCTTCCCATGTGTAATTAAAATGTCTACTAGAAATGCTTTTCTTTATGATAGTCTATAAAATATATTCATATTTGTTTCTAGCATATTGGCTCAGTGTGACAAAGGTGTACTCTTAGGTTCAGGAGGTAGTGTCCTGGAAGGAAACTTGGGGACAGACAGTTGCTGCCTGTAAAGAATGTGAGTCTAGTTCATTGTAGACACACACACAGTGATGTGCTTGTTGCCTAGATGGCTTCCTGTCCCTGGGCATAAAGCTGTACTGTCTCTCTTGGACTCACCTACACAGTGGCTATTAATAATGCCAGGAGAGCTGAAGCCAAGCTTATGTGGACACAGACGCTTGACATTTGTCAAGGTCACCAGCAGTGTGCCTTTGGAGGGAAGTGTCTGGATCCTCCTAGGTTGTAGGTATTTTATTGTCATTGTCTAAGCCCAGTTTGAAAAGGAATACTGTGGCTCCAGGACATGCAACAACTTCCTTATTGTCACTGCTGTTGTCCCTCAGGCTGTCACTCACAATGGCATATTGAATTGTGCCCTTGATGGATTGAGTTATGTCCATGAAGTCCTTACTGCCTTACCTTTGTGAAAATACGGACTTCACAGAGGAACTCTAGTTAAAACGAGGTCATAGAGCCAAGCTTGGTGGTGTACACCTTTAATTTCAGCATTCGGGTGGCAGAGGCAGAGGCAGGTGGATCTCTGAGTTTGAGGCGAGCCTGGTCTACAGAGCTAAGCTAGTTCAGGACCCTGTCTCAACAAACAAACATAACAAACGGAGGTCCTTAGCATGGGCCCTAATTCAGTATGCCTGATGTCCTTACAAAACCCGGAACTGCAGACTCAGCTGCACATACACAGTGAGAAGTGTGAGGCAATGGTCAGGAAAAACCAACTGGTCTACAGTGACACGAGCTAGGAATCTGAGAATCCAGCCCTTTGATTCTGGATTTCTGGCCCTTACCCTCAGTGTGACTGAATATGTGTCCCCCCTACCCCCCAAAAGAGTCTGGCTGTATAGTCCAGGCTGGCTTGGAACTTGAGACAGTTCTCGTGCCTTAGTTTCATAAGTGATGGGATTATAGATAAGACCATCACATACACATTTCTTCCTCCTCCTCCTCTTCACCTTCCCTTCCCTCTAAGCCACATGGTATGTGGTGCATTGCTGTCATTCCTACTATCAGTGAACAATTTATCCTCTGTGCTTTGTGAAGAATGAGGATTTCAGGTGCCACCCTGGCATTATTGTGCAGCTCACTGAGACCTGCTATAATACTATGTACGTTGAAGAAGCAGGCATGGATGGTGTTCTGGCCACATGTTCCTGCAGTGAGGTGACAGGATGAGCTGATCTCTTTACACATTGCTCTAGTCTCTGGGTTTGTCCCTGGCACCTGCAGAGAGTTAGCTCAGGGACCAAGACCTACATTTAAAAGCTTTCTTTGTTTTTGAACCAAAATAGTTCCCTGTTCACTTACTCCCTAGTGCTAGATTGAGGAAACTCTGCGTAGGAAAAGAAGAGTTATAATGGAGGAGAATATTGGCAGGCACAGGAGCAAGCTTTGGTGCTGCCTTCTGAAGAGGAGGCCCAGAAATGTTTTAAATAGCAGTGAGGCTGGGAGACACATGGACCTTTATTCTGATTGTGTCAGTTCTGTGTTTTTCACTTTGCCCTGAAGTAAGAAAACAGCATACCTCATTATTACTATTTATTAAAACCATTCTCTTTGTTCAGGCATCTCACCCAAGGTTAAACAAAACCCCAGCATTTTAACGCCTGTGATAAGCCTTTTCAGAAACCCTTGCATAACTTAATCCAGCTGATTTTTTTTTTTGTAATCAGGAGCATTACACCAGGCACTGGGTTCTTTAATACTATAAAGTTGAAATTTAAGAATAATCAGCTTGCAATCAAAAGCTGATTATACACGAACAATAATGAACATAAGAGTGAAACCTCTATAATGAAAGAAAGAAAAAGGTGCAGTAGCAGTCCTTGAAGAAGAAAAGTGCTGAGAAGATGGCGTGGTGTCCTGATAGGTAGACAGTGGGTGAAGACCAGCAAGCAGCAATGCTCACAGAACTGCAGAGTCTGGGGGACATCGGGGAGAAGGGGCATGGAGGGGAGTTAAACTTTTATAACTGTGACACTCAGCGCTGTAGATGAAGTCACGAAGAAAAAGCCACTGGGTTTAAGACGGAGTTAGGTTCCTGTTCTGGTGTTGATGGAAGGTACTGAGAACAGGTTTGTGTCTTTCAACCCTGTTGATTCATGAAAGGTTTCCTTACCCAGATATTAAGTCTCTCAGCCAATGTAGTAAGCCAAATCCAGCTGAATTAAAAATAAATAAAAGACCAAGTTTATTGGACAAAACATACCTGGGTGACCTTTCTGGCTTCAGAGCTGAGGTGAGACTGGGAAAGGATACCAGAAAAACCATGTGGCTGCTCTCTAGAAGGCAGTTTTAAATACCCGGTAGGCTGATCTTGAACAGCTCCAGGGGAGGAGCCGCCCTTGGCTGGCTTTCTGAGAGGGGCGGGGTTTGGAATGGGCGAGGAGTGGGACCAAAGAGGAGCTTCCAAATGAACAGTTCCTTGTGTGGCTTTCAGCCTCTCTGAGCCTCCGTCCCCTTACTAAACTGTTTACTATTTACTATACTGTTCTTTGTCCAGACTCTTTCTCATTGCTGGATCCGTGTGTAACTTTGCACAGTGGCTGCTGAAGCATCTGATACACAAGATGAGTTTAGGAAATCCAGGAAGTAGCATCAAATCCCAGCCACTCATGTAGTCAGATGATGCACACTGTTCACTGCTCTAGAGGTGGTAGGACCTGGGAGAGTGGAGCAATAAATGAGGCTGACTGAAGTCTCATAGAATAACCAACTTTATTCAGAGCATCTCACAGTTTATATTCTGAAGGTTAAGAAACTGAGGTCATAGGTCTCTTGCTTTCTCACAAGCACAACTCCATTCTTGGACCATGTTCCAGCATACCTTTTTTTTTTTTTTGAACTAAGTCCCACACCCTGTTGCCTAGGCCAGTCCTCAGCCTTTGGTCCCTTAAGTGATCTTCCTGTCTCCTAGTAGCTAGGCCTGCAGCTGCAGACCACCACTGCCCCACGTGTCTTGATGTATGCTATTCTGAAAAACAGATTAGGAAGGGTGGTGCCTACCCTTAGGGTTGTTGAGGAAGTAGCCATCAGAAGGTTAAAGCTGAGCAAATCCCTGAAGGAACTGAGGGCTGAGAACTGTGGAGTGATCTGGGTGAAGAGTATTGCAGACAAAGGAATAGCAAGTGCAGAGGCCTTGATGTGGGGTCAGTGTGTTTAACAATCAGCAGATGGCAGGCAATCCTGGGTATCAGGAGAAGGCAGTGAATACATCCAAGTTACATTCCTGGAGCACACACCACAGTACAATAGACAACATAATATGAAAGTATATATGTTTTCAGGTTTAACCCAGTCTGCAGGTGGTACAGATGTTATAGTTTAAGAATGCACCTGCTAAGAGACAGTTTGCTTGTTTTCAGTTTTTGTCCATCACAAATAATCATCTATAAATAGACCTGTTTCAGTTTTTATTTGAACATATTTGTGTCTCTCAGGGCACATTTCCAGGATAAAGAATCTTGGTCACATTTTAAGTTTTTAAAGGAAATGCTAAACTGGGCTGTGGGGATGGCTGAGTGGTCTAGCTGTGTTCACCAACTGTTGATCTGATGTTTCCAGTTCAGTTTTCATTCTCAGTAGCATAGTGTAAGGTAACTGGCTTCTGCATCTTTGTCAGCCTTTAGAAATCTCAGCTGTCCTAGCGAGTAGATAGCTTTATTTCATTATGTTTTATATTTGTGTTTCAATAAGGCCAGTCAATGCTGAATATCTTATTTTATTTGCTGTTGCTACCTGCATATCTTCATTGAAATGTCTCTCAGTGTCTTCTGTCCATTTTCTGTTTTGATTTTTCTTTTCCTGAGACAAGATTTCTCTGTATAGCCTTGCCTTTCCTGGAACTTGCTCTGTAGACGAGGCTGGCCTTGAACTCACAGAGATTCACCTGCCTCTGCCTCCTGAGTGCTGGGATTAAAGGTGAATGCCACTACCACCTGGCTGTTTTGATTTTCAACATGTTGAATTTTGAAAGTTCTCTTTTCTGCATAGTAGTTAGTTAGTCATTTGGCAGATACACGGTGTGCAGATACCCCAGTCTGTAGCTTGTCTTTTTATTCTGGCGTAGTCTGCCAGAAAGAAAATACTTTGAACCCTAATCAGCTCCAATTTACCTGCTCTTTTCTGATGGATCATGATATTAAAGTCATGTCTGAAAACTATTTATCAAGCCCTAGAGATGAAAGATACCTGCCATGTTATCTTCTGAAATATTTTGATTGATTGATTGATTGATTGATTGATTTATAGACAGTCTATATAACCCCAGTTAGCCTTGAACTCACCTTGTATCTTAAGGGCCTGGCCTCAAACTCCCAGTGATCCTCACCCTCAGCCTCCAGAGTCCTGGGAGGGTGTGAGCCACTGCACCCTGCTAAAAGGTGGTTTTTCTTAACTAAGCTAGTTTGCTTGCTTACTTCCTTCCCTTCCTCCCTCTCTCTTTCCTTCCCTGCCTCCATCTCTCCTTCCCTCTCTTCTTTAAAAAATAGTTTTACATCTACAGCTCAAACCCACTGTGAGTGAATATCTATGTATGCTGTAGGATTAAGGTAACGTCTATCTATTGATATATTTCTAGCTGCACTCCTTTTATTTCAGCGCTGTTCTTTTGAAAGATCGACACCTCCATGAATGGACACTGCTGGAAGGGCCATCATTCTTCTGGAGGATTCTAGTATTCTAAACCATTAGGCAACCCTGGCATCATCTTTGATGATGGAATGTCTAAATTTTGGAGACACTAAGCTTGGGAACCAGCTCTGCCCTTCTGCCTCTGCCACCTGCTTCTAGAATGCATCAGGGACTTGAGATGTATCTGTTTTGGATATGAACTCTGTCTCTGTGTGGCATTGCCTGGTTTGTCTTTGTCTTTTTTCTTTTTTCTTTTTTCCCTAGAGACAGGGTTTCTCTGTGTAGTTTTGGAGCCTGTCCTGGGTCTCACTCTGTAGACCAGGTTGGCCTTGAACTCACAGAGATCCATCTGCCTGGCTCTGCCTCCCAAGTGCTGGGATTAAAGGCATGCATCACCACCGCTCGGCCGCCTGTATTTTCAGATTCATTTATTTATGTATTTTGAGTCAAGGACCAGTTGAGATTCTGGAAAGGCATCTTTGACATTTACTTTTATGTTCTTATGGACTCTGGGCTGTTAATGTCAGACGAAGCTCTTGTATCCGTCTACATTGAAACAGATACTGCTTTTAAAACTTGATATTTTGGTGAAATCAGTTTACATTGTCTCTCCATAGAAGCTTTCTTTTGATTATTTTGATGTGTAATGGGCCACAGGAATACAGATAGCAAAACCATCAGTGATAGCTCAGTTACATTATAACATTTTGATCAAATAAAAAAGGTGCAGAAATGCATTCCAGTGGTTGATAGGGGCCTTGTTTCTCTCAGCCTCTTTTCATTCTGTCTCCTAGGAAGGAAACTGACAGAAGCTCAAATGTTCCTTAAGAATCACACACGTGCGTTGAAATTATACTTCTGTGGGGTGGTTTCTAGTATTTTAGGATTGTAGTAATTTTGGAAAGGATTCCGGCCCAACACAGAAGCCAACACTGTTTTATATGGGCAGTGAAGACGTTGTGCCTACAGGGACTAGAAGCCTGCTTCATGTTTCATGAAAGTCTGCCTGCTGCACAGACTCCCATTGCTGTGCCAGAGACCCCTTCTCATTCTGTTGTATAAACAGTTACTGTGATCGCAGGCTGTCAAGGCAGACTCCTGGCCCTGGTCCCTGTCCTGACCCTGCTGGAGTTGTTCTTAGATTACATCACTGCCTGCTTAGAGAAGCCAACAAAACACAAGGTCCCAGGATGGCTTCAAGAGCTGAAGAGCATGTGGGGAGACAGGAAGGCTCACCAGTGATGGTGACGGCACTGTTAGTGTGTTTGTTAGTGATGATCAGTTCTGTTTTTCTGTGTAGTCAATTAAATCGGAATATTTTTCTTTCATCCCCCCCCCCCCCCCCGATTTTTAATAAAATTCTTTCCTCTTGCTTGGTTACCTGCTCACTTCTATTAAAAAATTTTAATACATACATAAATAAGTATTTTTTCCCCAGGCAGTCAAGACAGGGTTTCACCTTGTAACTCTGGGCTAGAATTCATAACGCAGTCTATACAGGCCTGGCATTCCTGGTGGTCCTTCTGCCTCAGCCTTCCAAGTACTTGGATTATAGGCATGACCTACCACACCCAGGATAATATATTTTTCTTAATATATTCTTTAATCCATGGGCAGCCTATAATGTTATATGCTTTTTTTTATTTTAAAAAGATTTATTTTAATTATGCATGTATATGTGTTGGAGGTGTTGGGGTATATTTGTGGGGGTGCCTGTGGAAGCCAGAATGCCAGATTGCTTGGAACTGGAGTTGCAGGAGGTTGTGAACTGTCTGATATAGGAGCTAGGAACTGAACTCTGGCCCCTGGGAAGAGCTGGAAGCACTCTTAATCACTGAGCATCTCTAGCTATGGTATGCTTTCTTAAAATAGGAGCCTGAGTCGCTTCGGTTAAGTCCTACATAAACCGCAACAATAGGAATCCAAGATATTTCTCTTTTCACAGTGTTCTTTGATGATAGTTCCCCCTCTGGGGGAGCAGAAGGGGATTGTTTGCTTTCTTATTGCGGTGCTGCTAATCCAATCCGGGTCCTCTTGGGTACCAGGTATACACTTTACCATTGAGTCCTGTCCCCATCAAAAGGGTGCTTGTCCACAGTGGACATGTAGACCTTTTCCAGTCTTCCCTAACCTGCTGACCCCCTTTTCTTCTTTCCTACTGCCTGTAGAGGCACACGCAGAGCCCACCCCCACGCTGTTGTCCCACTGAGCTGTAAAGTTCCCTCTACTCTGTCTAGATGTCCTTGTGTGTTTCCACATTGTTTGCCATACTGGAAATGCCTGTTCTTGTCTTCTCTTTGTTCATCTTTAGGATTTCTCCAAAATGTTATTCCATGAAACGTGCTCTGTTTCTCACTGTCTTCTGGCTCAATCTTCTGTGGACACTTGTTGAGTCCCTTCATTGTTGTGTCGTTGATGTCTTGAGTATGACAATTATATAGAATTAGAATTTCTGCTTGCTGGTTAACAGGCATGCAGTTAAGTCTGCTGTTGATGAATAAACATCTTTGGGTGATCCAGAAGACAGTGTGGGCATCTGGATGATATCATCACAACTTGCAAAGCAGAGAGAATAATTTTATTTCTCATTTAATGAAAAACTGTCTGTGAATATGTGATAAAAATTTAATTGAGAAGATATTCGGATATTGCTTCTAGCTTTACACCCCCTCCCCCATGTGAAAACTAATTACTCTACCCTTTTTCTTGAGAAACTCTTTAATCATTGAGTTTGGAATAGATGATGGGGGTAAGTTACAACTTGATGGCTCTTGATTCTCAGGCCAGGAACACTTGTGCTGTAACATTCACACTGTTTGTGTACTGTTTACAGTGTGTTGTTGGCGTAGTTTGCAGTGCAGGAAAAGTTATTAACCAAATGACAATGTTGAAAATAAACACAGGCATAGCTGGGGAAGCTTTTTGTTCCAATGTCTGATGCAAGGTCAGCTGTCAAAATATTTGCCCCCCCCCCCCCTTTCTTGAGTGCTGGTATTGAACATAGGCCTTCACATGTGCTGGACAAACACTCTTCTACCAAGGAACAATCCAGGGCCTGACCCCCCCCCAACCCCCCCCCCCCCCATACATCCCATTCCCCATCCCCATATTGTTAACTCTGTAGTTACTTTCCAGATTTTACTTGGTGGTCAAGTGTTAATTATCTCATGGTATGAAATGAAGGAATGAGTAAGTCGATAATATGAGAAATGAGATAGTCTGGTTTACAATATTTCATTTGTGTATGAAATAGAATTATTTAAAGGCAAACTCTTTGGTTAAAAAAAAATACCCTTATTTTGCCATTAGCTGGGTATTTTCTGCCCCTTTGGCTTCTCCCCTATTACTAGCCTCAGTTTTTAGTAATCATCTGAAAATAGTATATATCTTCTAGTTTGACAGGTAGCAGTAGAGCCTGAGAAGTGCTTTTGTGTAGATGGGCTCTTGAGAGAACAGGCTGCCACTGTGAACAACTCCCTGGCACAGGACAGCCTTGGGGAAGTCTTAGTCTTACTGCTAGACATAGCTAATCTAAAAAAGGTAATATCACTTTTCTTATTTCAATTTGATTTGGAAAATTTAGCTGATGATCATTGCAAAGAACTCAGAAAATGCAGAAAACCATTAAAAGACTGTAATGGTTACTTTACTCATCTGTGCCCTAGAAAATGCTATTGTGAGCACAGCATGGACCTATTATGCTGTGCACAAACACACTATGTGTTTGTAACTTCTTGTAATCAGACTTACAACCATACTAATTAGATAACTCTATTTTTCTTCTTCCTGCTATTCAGGAGTACTTGCCTACTCAATAAGAATTTATGGAAATATTAATTTTGATGCCAGAGAATTCAGAGGAGTGAAGACTGTGCCCACATAACTGCAGCCATTCATTTTTATATTTGTTTTACTTTATTTCTTACTTTAATTTTATTTGCATATGTTAATTGTACGTGATAATGGGTTTCATTATGACATTTTCATGCTGTATATGATTATCATCTTCACCCTATTGCCTATTGGTTCTCTCCCCACTCCTGCAGATCTCCTTCTTGTTCCCAGCTAAGTTCTTTTCAGTTTTTTTTGTGTGTAAGATTTTAATTTATTTTAATTTTTTTGAGATTATTACATGATTACATAATGTCCCCCTTAACTTTCTTCCTTCCAAACCTTCCCATATACATCTCCTTATTTCCTTTATAACTCATGGCCTCTTTTGTATTTAATTGTTGTTACGTGTGTGTGTGTGTGTGTGTGTGTGTGTGTGTGTGTGTATGTGTGTGTGTGTGTGTGTGTGTGTGTGTGTGTGTATGTGTATGTATATTCCTAAATATAGAAGTACAACCTGCCCCATCTTTATAACGTTGCTTGTATGTATGTTTTCAGGGCTGACCACTTGGTATTGGATAATCAATTGATGTGCTCTTTCCTGGGGAACACTATTTCTCCCCCGTCAGCATCCCTTAGTTGCCTGTAGGTCTTTGTGTAGAGCTGAGGCCTCGTGAGCTCCTTCCCCATCTATGATAACATGTTTATTGTTGTCCTTGTTCGTCTCCTGTTCAGGGAGTCATGTGATCCTTTATGGGCATAGTGTGTGACATTCCTAGGAGACACAGTTTCACTGTCTGGCTCTTAACAGTCTTTCTGACCCCCTGTTCTGCAATGATCCCTGAGCCTTAGTTGCCAGAGCTGTGTTGTAGATGTATTTGATGTGACCGGGCTCCACACCTCTGCATTTTGAGTGGTTGTGGCTTTGTGTAATGATCTCCTGTTGCAAAGAGAAATTTCTTTGATGAGGGGTGAGGACTGTATTTTCTTGTTATTTACTTGTGTATATAAGGGCAAATATGTAGAATGTAGTTAGGGATTCTGAATGTTCACTAAATTGGGGGTTATAGGTTCTCCTCTAAGATCTATGACTTCACTAGCCCTGGATGGTTGTCTAGGTTTTCAGTACCAGACATGATTTCCCTTTTGTTGAGTGTTTTAAGTCTAATTAGAGAACTGTTCATTCCCACCAAGGTATGTGTGCCACTACTACACCCTTAATTTGTGTGTGTGTGTGTGTGTGTGTGTGTGTGTGTGAGAGAGAGAGAGAGAGAGAGAGAGAGAGAGAGAGAGAGAGAGAGAGAGAGAGAGAGAGATCTTGAGAGAAGGGTGGGGCCTCATGAGCTACCCTTATTGGTCTCTTGGTATCCTTGGAGAGAGACAGAGTTTGATGGGTCCTTCCCTCACTCGTGGCTGGATGGTAAGAGGCTTAGTCTTGTGTAAGTCTTGTGTTGGTAGCGTAGTAAATATAATAGCTGTGGTGCCAAGAGGGCAGTATTGTTGTTCTCTAAAGGCAGAAGACAGTGTACTGCCTCCCTCCGTTCTGTCCTCTGGCTCTTGCATTCTTTCCGCCTCTTCTTCAGAGATGTTCCTTGGGTCTTTGAGGGTGAGATATAGATGTTCCATTTACATCATGGCTGAGTGTTCTCATCATTTTGATCAGTATGTGTTTCTGGGGAGATTTTTCTGGGGTTATTTATTTTGTCATTAACTTCTTAGTGGGCATTAATGCTGTCTTTAAATGTCCTACTGTTTCATGCTTACTCATCAAATGAATTCTGTCAAATTTCCCTCTGGAAAATCTGTACAATAATCATGATAATGGCTACTACTTATTAACAATGCTGATGCTAAGCTTTTGTGTAGATTAACTCATTTATTTCTCATAAAACATTAGCTTTTCTTTTAGAGATTAGGAAATTGATGTGCTGTCTGTGTGACTGTTTTCTAGTACCCTGACCAGCATTAAATGTAGTAATTAAAAGTGTTTCCAGTTCATTTTGTGTGAAATAGCCTCTCATTTCAAATCGTATTGCTCTGGTACTGCAACGATTGTACTTTCTTCATCTGCCAGACAGCAGACATCGTTATCCTTTTCTACTTTAGACAGAAATATTCTGGAAAGTTCACTGGGGCAAATTCTGAAATCTTATAAGTAAAAAATATAGTTGTTAATTTCCACAGGATACCTTTGAATGCCTGGCTGAACTCCAGCACTAATATCAGTCACTCTAGATACCATGACATGCTGATAAAATGGACAGAGTGATCACGAGGTGATGTAACAAGATGCAGTCCTTCCATCATTGACTCTCTGGTAATGCTTGCTATTCCTCTTCTTTCACCTTTTATTTTTTCTGGTTTTATACATACTGCACTTAATATTCTACTTACCAATAATTTGTTTGATGTTCAGTGTTTGTTAATTGAAACTTCAATGCAAGCCTCACTTAAGAAAAGCACAGTGTAGAGGAGAAATCAGTGAAAACAATGCAATTGATATGTGGAATAATCTGTCAGCAGCTGGCAGACCATGGGCACGCTTACGTTGTGTGCACGCTTACGCTTACGTTGTGTGCACGCTTACATTGTGTGCACACGTGTCGAGTCAGTGCAGGGTGCTTCTTCCCCAGCTTTCAGCTGCTCACAAGGCGTGAGGTACCTAAGGCATTTATCCTTGTAAATGCAAATAAGTGCCATGTAAGGCCAGCACGGTTTGTTAAATGAAATTCCTCATTAACTTGCATTCTTATAACCTGATGGGTGTATCTCAGGGCATTAGTCTATTATAAATAATTGGAATTGGGGAGAGGAGTTGAAGTTTATTTCACATGATGTTGCTCAGTTAAGCATTTTAATTGAATGGCGCCAGCAGAAGGATTGAAGCAGAGATGGTACTCATAGATTTCAGATTCAGGAGATGAGTGGATTACTGTATGAGGAGCAAAATGTAGACACCTAGGGTACCTTAGATGTGAACTGTAGTTGGAGCCCTGGACTCTGAATTCTTCTAACAGGCCCCCAGAGAAGCCTTCACTATTTACACTCCCAAGTGGTGATCACCATGGCCCATTTCCACTTAGTTTATGGAGGAGGATGGGGGAACACTCAAACATTTTGGCCAGTTTTTTTCCCCCTAAGACAGGGTTTCTCTGTGTAGCCCTGGCTATCCTGTAACCTGTTTGAATTTTTCAATAAGAGAATTATTTTATTATATTTTAGAGAGTGCAGTTTGAGGATGTTTTGAAAAAAAAGAGCACAGACTTATTTCTTAGAAACAGAATAGATACCAAACAACTAATTTTTTTTTTTTTTTTTTTTGCTTTCTCCTGGAGAAGTTCTTCATGACCCTCCCATCCGGTTTTGTCTCCAGGGTCACAGTGAGGATTAGGTAACATTCTCTTTGCTGGACCAGTCACTGGAAGAGAGGTGGACATGCCCATCACTGCCTGAGCTGAGTGACTAGGGAGGATAATGGCTCTCATTCACAGTGTCCTGTACAAGTTCATTGCTAGTGAGAGGCAGAGCTAGGCTTGTGTTCTTTACCTGTGTGGTTTCTGAAAATACCTGTGCACTTGCCACAAAGATAATGTCTGTATATTGTGTGTGTGTGTGTGTGTGTGTGTGTGTGTGTGTGTGTGTGTGTGTGTGTAGAGATGGAGAGAGAGACAGACACTGATATGCTAATCCTCGCAAGTACTGTGATTGCAGGCATGAGCCTCCATTTTGGATTCTTAATGGATTTAGACTTTGATGTCCAGATTAAGTTCAATTGCTATTTGCAAGCTGCCTTGATGAGCCACGCCTACCTGGCTTTCTGGTTGGAATGCATCATCTGGTCCATGGAGTCTCCAGTGGAAGCAACATGACTGGCTTTACCTGCAGCTGTGTGCTGCCCTTCAGCAGTGTGAACCCCTGCACTCTCAGTAGAGGTGAAACTTCGAAGTGTGATGTCCGGTGGGCGATGTGTGCATGTGCCTCAGCTTGGCTGGGTGCTGTACACTGTGTCTTGTTCTCCATCTGCTTCCTTCTGCAGAGTGGTAAAGTGGAACCAGGAGTGGTTAAGCAATTTGCCTAGATTTCCCAGATTGTGAATGATAGAGCCTAGATCTGACATCAGGGTTATGGGAACTGAAGCTTGCAATTTTATTGAAAGCTTCCTAAAATTGTGCAATACACCATAAAATACTAAATCTCAGTGTAATACAAATATGTAGTTTAGCTTGTACTGTGAACTGACAGTCCTGCCCCAGCCTCCTCAGTGCTGAGATTACATTCAGGCTTGAACCAGAACGCCAAGCTTGAGTTGTGTAATTAACTTATTCTGTTTACTTTTCTTTTCTTTTCTTTTCTTTTCTTTTCTTTTCTTTTCTTTTCTTTTCTTTTCTTTTCTTTTCTTTTCTTTTCTTTTTTTATTTGGTTTTTTGAGACAGGTTTTCTCTGTGTAGCTTTGCGCCTTTCCTGGAACTCACTTGGTAGCCCAGGCTGGCCTCGAACTCACAGAGATCCGCCTGGCTCTGCCTCCCGAGTGCTGGGATTAAAGGCGTGCGCCACCACCGCCCAGCATTGTTTACTTTTCTAGTGAGGGGTAGATTAGTGGTATGCTTTCAGTGAGCAATGTCCCCCATAGGTTCCTGTGTTTGAACATGTAGTCTCCAGCTAGGGTGTTATTTGGGAAAGTTAGAGAACTTTCATATGCTGGAGTCTTGCTGGAAGAAGGGGTTCTGGGGGCTGGCTTTGAGGCTTTACAGCCAGGCCCCACTTTCTGTTCACTGCCTGCTTCCCGAGTATAGATGTGATCATCCAGCTTCCCTGCTTTCCCCGACTCCACGCCTCCCACCATGATAGAAAATGGCCTTCAGACTATAAGACAGGAAAGCCCTTCCTCACTCGCTTTGCCTTTGTCTGGGTTTTAGCACAGCAACAGGAAAATGAGAGCAATTGGTACAGGTGAAAACTGAGGGGCAGAACCCAGAGACATGGATGCACTCCCATTCTTCGTCGGCAGATCACCTTTCTTTCAGAAAGAGAAGAGTTAGGCAGAATCACTTGTGCAAACGGTACCCACATCATGGAGAGAGTGTCAGTTACTGGAGCGTGCGGAGCCAGGGAAGGTGGCCTTGCTTGATTTTTGTTGCTGATTTGGTGCTGGGGTTATAGAAACCTTTACTGATTTCACTGCAGACTTCACTCATTTCTAGTAGCAAGTGTTTTGTTCATTTATGTAAGTCAGTAAGTTGCCCTTACACCTTATTGATTAAAATGTCTTAGCTTTTGAAGGACTCACAGGTATAATTTCTCCAAAATAGATTGTACTTTCATTTTTTAAAATTCACGGTTGAGTTCTGTACATGATAAAGTGGAAGCAAGTGCTTATCAATTTTTTATTGAAGTCTTCTGAATAAGTGTTTTCTCTTGGTTGGTTTCAAACGGAGTCATATTCCTGAATCTAATTAGAGGCAGTTCATATACTGTGAGCTTATTAAGATTCAAGGCACTTTTTTATTTTAGCCTGTCTGATATCCCTTTTTAATTTCACTTAAATTTGAATTACTCTAAACATCATCTGGGCATATTGAAGATACTCAGTAATATTAATAACGGTGATGTTGACGAGTCTGTCTCGTCTCATTTTCCCGAGTCACATAACTTTATTTTGATTCTGGCCTGTGAATATTTTCGACTCTTATGTTTTCCTATGGCAACATCAATAATCAATCATGATTTTATTCTGGTGAGTCTAGACAAAGCCTCTTGGACTGACTTCATGAAGCACTGTGAGCCACTGTTCCCATTTGGTCAGAGTTAGCATGCGTTTGCCATCCCCAGTCCTGATGCCTGATGATTGTCTTATCATGTTCATGTGTATCATCACCTTATTTTTAGATTTTCTTTTTTTCTTTGTTTTTGGTTTTTTCGAGTCTCTCTCTCTCTCTCTTTCTCTGTGTGTAGTCAGTCCTAGCTGTCCTAGAAGTCTCTTGTAGATCAGGCTGGCCTCGAACTCACAGAGATCTGCCTGCATCTGACTCCCAAGTGCTGAGATTAAAGGTGTGGGCCACCATGCTCAGCTGTGTTTTTACATTTTATCTTGGACTCTTTCTGTCTTTGGATAAAGAGCTTCTACCTTTATAGACCCCTGTATTACTCTCACAGATGTTTCTGAGTCTCTCAGGCTACATGATACGTGCATCTCAGAATAAACTCCAGGTTCATCTATTGGCCAGACTTCCCTGCCTGTGTAGAGTTTCTACTTACAAATGACTTCCCTTCAAGTGAGGACTTTGTTCATTCAATTTGATGAACTCTTAAGACACTCTCTTTGTTGGTGAGTTTGTGTTCCCTGGGTGTCTGGATAGAACAGAACATTTCTCAGTTCCACTGGGTCATATTTCAATAAGCACTGTTCTGGAAAAAACACATAAAACCATGGCTTGCTGGCCCCAGAAAACGAACAAAAGCAAGAGGTGAGGGAGGGGAGTTGAATTAGACGACCAGGTGTGGTGTGTTCTAAAGTTCCAGTTTTTACTTTAAGATTTGTTCTTAGTGACGAGCCCCTTAGTAGATGAACTCATTAAAAAATAAACTGGTTGGGTGTGGTGGTGCATACCTTTAATCCAAGTCCTCTGGAGGCAGGGGGTGAAGCAGAGGCAGGAGTATCTCTCCAAGTTCAAGGCCAGACAGGGCTACACAGTGAGAGCCTGTCTCTCAAACAAAATGAAAAACAAACAAAGACCAAAAGGAAAACAACCTGGGATCATATCCTTATGAACTCCAGGACAGAGTGGGAGGTACTCAGGAAGGAGGAAGTTGGAAGGGTGGGGTCCTACATTCTGTGCATATGTCTTCCCGATGGGAAGGTGTGCCCTGAACCGTGTTTGCGTGAAGCTGACTGCAAGTGGCCTAGCCAAAGTGAAAACGCAGATTTGAGCTGCTGACTAAAAGACAGTTTGCAGTTGGAGTCTGTGTGTGTCACTTGTGAATCACTCTTCATTAAGATGTCAGCTATTTCCACTTGTGTCTGATAGCACAATGTAAACACTCTTTCCCACTGTTCAGTTGCCTGTCTCACTTTCCCATGTTCAGTTCACAGTTGTGGGCTTCGAAAGGTAGACAGGAGGGCTGAAGAATAGTATAGTGCTTCAATCTGGACGGGATCCGAGAGCAACGCTTGATGGTTCTTCTCCAGTTCTTCTTTGGCTGGCATGAGTGTACTATGAAGATGTGCCTCATGCATTTGAATACCATAGGCTGTATACCATGGGCTATCTCATGTTGACTTTGAAAGCATTGTTGAGTATTGCAAGAATCATACTAAATTGATAATAGCTAATATATTCAATGCTGCATGTAAATACTATTTAAGGCACTTTATGTATAGTATTATCCTTATAATAATCCTACTTTTCATCTCTTTTACATTTGAGGAAATAAAGAGATTACTGTATAGCTGCTTAGTGATGGACTCAGGAACCAATAGTCTAAGGGAGGTGGTTAATATGACATGTACCCATGAGAGTGTCTCAAACACAAGGTACAACACAGATATTATTTGGGCTTAGTTCTGTAAGATTCCTGAGAAAGGAACATTTGGGAAACACCGTTTTTCTGCTGTTACGTTTTATCAAATTTGCTAGCAGGGATTTGGCAAGAGATGAGTTAAGAAACAGTAGTTAAGGCTGTCAAGATGGCTCAGTGGGTAAAGGCACTGGCTGCCAGCTGTGAGAACCTGCATTTGATCCCCAGGACCTGCATGGTGGAAGGAGAGAAATGGCTCCCAGAAATCGTCCTCTGGCTTTCGCTTGTACACCTGTGCTTCCATCCCCACAGACGTGTGTCCCCACACAACACAGATACATAGACCAAGAGAAACACCCGTGGGAGACTGGAGGGCTTTGGTTGAAGGGATGAGTAATTTTATCTTAGAAGAGCTAGATGCTGTGTAGTTAGTCAGTTGTTGGCTCTGCTGGCTAAAATGCTCCTAAAAGTGTTATTTGTGTTAAGAGCAGATCATTGGGTATAATTAGGAGGAAAAGATGAAAATGAGGTGTGGGCTTTTTGGTTTTTTTTGTTGTTGTTGTTCTTTCAAGACAGGGTTTCTCTGGAACTCTCTTTGTAGACCAGGCTGACCTTGAACTCAGATCCACCTGCCTCTTGGAGTGCTGAGATTAAAGGTTTGTGCCACTACTGTCAGGCCTTTAAAATAAATAAGAGACTAGTTTACTTTGTTTGTATTGGAAATCTAGAAGTTTGCTCAAATAGAATGAGGTGTCTAGGAAGGAGAGAGGTCTACAGACTGCATCTGCAAATATGCCTCTTCTGAACACCATGACTATAAACCAAGTACTGTGGCCATCCGTGGAGCAGCTTGTAGGACACTGCCAAGTAACAGGGTAACACAATGGTAGCTTCTCGATAATAGAAAATACAGAAAATAGTTTAAAAATATTAAAGTATTTGAAAGTCTTGAAGCATAAGCCTTATGAGGTACAAACTGGATTCCACCCTTGAAGGGATCTGCAGGGAAGCAGGCTGGGTTTACAGTTGTTCTTTAGGGAGCTGAAGGGAAGCAGGCCTTGTTTATAGTTCTTTTTCTTTGGGGTCCTCCCAGCCTTCAGGGTGCATCAAACAGCTTTCCATTACATTGGTGTCTCCCTTTTCTTTAATTGCTTTTGTTCTTGAGAGATTGTTCTCCATGTAGCCCAGGATGGCCCTTAACTCCTGATCCTCCTGACTCTACCTCTTTAGTACTAGGATTATAGGCATGCAGCACCAACTAGTGTTTCTTTCCTTTATTACTTAATAAAAATGTGGTTTATTAACACTGGGCAAACTCATTCTCACAGACAGTAATAGGAAGTGCTGTTCTATAACTGATATTTTCTTTAAGCAGGTGTTTCCCTGGAATTTCATTATGGGATAGAGACTTAGTTTTATGCCATCTTGGGGAACAAATATTGGACTTCTACCTGTTTCATTATTTTTTGGGTTCTAGAACACATGGGAATCAAAAATGGAATACAGAAGTCAACTATAGAGTGAGTGGGTGAGTGTGTTTGTGTGTGTGTGTGTGTGTATGTGTGTGTGTGTGTGTGTGTGTGAGAGAGAGAGAGAGAGAGAGAGAGAGAGAGAGAGAGAGAGAGAGAGTTTTAAAGTTTAGAATTTTGATTTTTAAATATAGAGGATTTGATTTTCTTTTTTATGTTTTTGAAAGCTTGACCTTTGTAAATGACTTAGATACAGAAACCGACTGTAGTACTACATTGTTTATGAATATTGATATGATAAATATTTAACAGTTTCTGGTAAATACTCCATCTGACATGAAATTAGAGAAATTTTACTTGAAATCATTGATGAAAGAGCCAGAAAACATAACCATGTCCTTCTGATAACCCTAAACACATTTTTGCTTTATTTATTTATTTTGCTTTGGGTTTCTGGTTAAAGCACATTCAATTAAGACATGCAGTTGCCATGCATTCATCCCCATACATTTGTGGACCTAGCTTTGCGTGGGGTGAAAAGCAAAACAGGAGAGGCTCAAGTTACTATTTCAGTATGAAGGATTATGGGATTCTTTCTTGGCACACATTAGTGGAATCTGTGAAACCAGATGAATTCCCTCTTTGACAGCCTTGATGATTATGGTGCAGTAATAGTTATGGAAATGAAAGCATTGTTGAGAGTGTGCTTCGTATCAGGTACAGTGAAGTGTGCTCCAAAGACAGGACTGACTGCACTGATTGCAAACGGTAACCGACAGCGGGCTGACCAAGGTAATGGGAAAAAACGTCAGTTGAAATCCTTGTGATCTAGGAAAAAATGTCATAACAGCTTTGTGCCTCAGTTTCCCCTCTGCACCTGGAGATCATCTTGTATCTACCCCACTTCATTCAAAGTTAGGCCCTAGTGGAGCTGGAGAGATGGCTGAGCAGTTAAGAGCACTGGCTGCCCCTCCAGAGGAAGAGTTCAATTCCCAACACTTGCTTGTTATCAACAGCCATGTGTAACTCTTGGGGATCTGATGCCCTCTTCTGGCCTCCATGGGCACTGTACTGCACACATGTGGTACATGCAGTCAAAGCACCCACACACATACAATTTAAAAAAATGCACCATCACAGTGCCACTGTCTCAAGTCATATCATGTTACAGGATTGCAGCCTGTTTTTGTGGGGCCAAGTCTCAATGGCATGTTTCTTTTGCCACTGTTCATGATCTTAACCATTTTATTGCACGTTCCAGCCACTGCCTGACCTATACATAGTGAGGTACTCAGCCAGAGTTCTTAGTTATGTTAACATAACTTGTATGTTAACTTGATTGTTTGGCCATTGGTGTGCAATGCATGGTTGAATGCAGTGGGGAAGCATCTCAGTTTTGAAGTCTTTGAGATAGGAAATGGTCGTATCGACTGAAAACTGTGTTGTTCTTGAAATGGGATGATTGAACTGTTAGTTGGGAATCACCTGGCCTTGTCTTATATAATTTAGGAGCCTTTGTTATTTGCCTTTGTGAAGGCAGGCTAGTGTCTCTAGTTTCTAGATTGAGGATCCTTTTATCAGTAATCTTCGAGTTGAATTATCATTCACTGTCTACTTAATGACAATCCTTGGCATAGGGAATACATTTGAGAATGAATTCGACATGGCTTGTGCCTTTGGGACTATTCATAGACTCATGCAACACACCACAGATATTGACAGATTGCGCAAACACACACACACACACACACACACACACACACACACACACACAATGGCACAGTGAGAACTGTTTAAGGGGAAATGATGGTTCATCCAACCTCCTCTGAAAGTACCATCTAGCAATGGTAGATTTATGCACCGTATGTTTGCTGTTGCAACCCCTTTATTCAATCATTGCAGCCTGAAAGCAGCTCTTGACGATGTATAAATGAATGGATGCAGCTATATCCCAGGAAAACTTTATGCATAAAAGTAGGCAAATGGTTGAATGCAGCACACAGGTTGCATTTTGCAGGCTCTGCTAGGAAGGTTTTCCTGGTGAAAATTATTTATTTGGAAAGATGGTTTATATCCTTGAATTCAAATGATAATGTAGAATTTTAGTTAAAAGTGAATGTCCTCACACCCACATGTTCTTCCTTACAGCAGAGCATGCTTGCTGATGTGGGTTACTCTCCAGCGTGAAGAGTTTATTTTGTAAGCAGTACCTAGAAGTTTCAATAAACGTTTTCTCAACCTCTTAGTGCTGTGATCAAAGGAACGTACTACTACGCTTACCTGTTGAACAGCTCCTTAAAAGGGCCATTTTATTCAGTAAATGGAGCTTGCTCAGTTTTGTGTGGGGAGAAAAGCTGAGGCTTTGTTTCTGTCCAGTGACATGATGAGACTGGGAAAGCCACATGTGTTTAGTGTTCATTTTCTTTTCTTTTTTTCGAGACAGGATTTCTCTGTGTAGCTTTGGAGCCTGTCCTGGAACTCACTCTGTAGACCAGGCTGGCCTCGAACTCACAGAGATCCGCCTGCCTCTGCCTCCCAAGTGCTGGGATTAAAGGCGTGCGCCACCACCGCCTGGCCTTCGTGTTCATTTTCAATCAGCAGATGATATAGACTTGTCCTTGTCACACTTAGTAACGGTTTGTGATGGTTAGTGTGTGCACCAGAGAGATTCTGATGATAAAAAATGTTAACATAGCAAAAAAGGAGCTCCTCTGGAGCTACCATGAAGTGGCTCAGAAAAGTGCAATGTGCATTTGGACCCTTTGTTGCTGATGTCCCTTTTGTAATTTAGGGAAGACACTGGTAAAGTTTCTGATTCCCTAGTCCAGTGTGTTTTGCACAAAGTTGGGATTTGCCCAGGTGGGCTACTCAATCTGTCTTTTCTGTCCAGGTCTCATGATGATTTAGTCTTTGGATGCTGTGCATTTGGTGAGTTGGGAAACAATGTAGCAACAGTAGAGTCTTCTGACTTATCTACTATCTTTTGTGCCGTGCTCCTGGAAGTAGCCCATCCTTTCCTCACCTGGGTCATAGAGGAAGGGTATTGCTTATGGTGTTCTAGTTTTCTCTCTCTGTTGCATGATAAAATACTGAGGAAAAGCAGCTTAGGGGAAGAAAAGGTTTATTTGGCTTACATTTTCAGGTTATGGTCCACCATTGAGGGGATCAGGGAAGGAGCCTAAGCTTGAAGCAGAAACCATGGAGGAACTCTGCTTGCTGCCTCACACTCTGACTCATCCTCAGCTAGCTTTCTCATACAGCCCAGGATCATATCTGCCTAGGAATGGTGACACTGTAGGTGGGTTTTTCTGTCTTGCCAGCCAGCTCCCAAATAATCACAAGGAGACTTATTATTATGAAAGCTTGGCTGATAGCTTAAGCTTGTTCCTAACTAGCTCTTATAACTTAAATTAACCCATATTTTTATTAATCTGCATTCTATCACTTGGCTTTTATCTTTATACCATTTTGTGTGTCTGACCCATTCTGCTCTGTCTGGCTTCTCTGTCCTTCTTCCCAGCATTCTCTGTGCCCTGAAAATCCTGCTTAGCTATTGGCCGTTTAGCTTTTTATTAAACCAATCACAGTGACACACCTTCATATGGTGTAAAGGAATATTCTACAACATTTCCCCCTTTTTGCCTAAATAAAAAGGAGAGGTTTTAGCTCTAACATAATAAAATTATAAACAATAAGAACAATTATCAGGTAAGAATTACATTTACAATGTCTAGTCCAATTTTATTTTGTAATTTTGGAGAAAATACTCCATTACTTATCCTATCTTGGTGAGTTCAACATTCTGTACCTAATTTAGGTTCTATCATAACTAAGGAAAACTACAACTATAACTATCTAGTTTTCAACTCTATCAAAGACCCCAGAAGGATATAATATTACCTGAGTAAACAGGAAGTGCAGTGCAAGCTACTTCCTAACTTGTGGAGATGACAGACATCTGGCTGCCTAGACAGTCACCTAAGGTTGCTCTGCAACATTTTGGCATCTATCTTTGGCCTACAGGCCTAAACAATCTGACAGATTTTTCTGTGAATCAGGAAATTTTTGAAGGACTGTCTGACCTTGTCTTGGCAAAGTTTGGCAGTTGCTTTTTTGTGTCCTACTTGTCCAGTTTGTACAGCATATTGTCAGCAGCTGAAGCAAGGACAGTTTCTTGCCCAAATGGCTAGTTTTTGGAACAAAGAAAGCGAACTCCCTATGGAGGTCTTTGATGCCCATTATCCTTTTATGAAGTAGATTGGTGCTGTCAGGAACAGATGTGTCTCACTGTCATGAAAAGCCCTATATTGTTCAAACATTTTAAATGCTATAGTCTGTCGGTTTTGAAGTGTTTGAAGATCACCCATCTATCTAAAATATATCTGTGTTTGACCTTGAAAACATACCTAACATGACTGTAAGTTTGATTGTTTATAGGTGACTGACCACTAACCTGCATTTCTTTATTATCCTAAATAGTTTCTAATAATAACTTTCAAGGACTAGAAATTTACATTACATTGTTTAATGAGCTGCATAAGTACAATACCTTAAACAAGAGTAGAAATGTATATAAAGTGTATTCTAATAAAAATAACCTGAAATTTGTATCAGTATACAAAAATACCTTAAACAAGAGTAGAAACATGTACAATATAACAAAAAGAACCTTAAATTTTTATTAATATACAAAAATCCATATGAATGTAAAATATTTGAGGCAAGTGGTTGTGCAGAAGTAGACTCAATAATTTACCCTTTTATTCCATCATTTCTATATTATATCACCTTTTTTTCTTTTAGAAAGAGATCCTTGAATCTAGTCTCCTTTGTTCTGTTTTTTTTTTTGACCATGACCAATAACAACTTGTAACCCCCCCCCCCCCAAATGATGACAAATATAAGCCACTAAATGACCCCAAACCACCCACCCCATCTCTTGGGAATATGGTCATTGTGTTCTCTATACTGCTTCCTGTTGTCAGGAGGTGCTAGAATCTTTGGGAGGACAGTGAGAAAATTAGGATAATGATCAAGTCCTGGGAGAGCTAGCTGTTGTCTAGTCTCAGTGTGATGGGAAAATGTATGCCTTATCTGAAGTCTGGCTGGAGTAGTCTGTGAAGTTGGACCACCTGGGCCACTGTTTTCATTGGTGTCTGGTCTCCTTGCTCTAAAAACACACAAACTTTCAAAGGTAGCATACATATCTGCATTAATACAAGTATGGACTATGCATTGTACATAAGCCAGCCAAAGATGATCTTTTGTTTTATGTTTGAGCAGTTATAATATACATCACCTGTATTGTAGTTACTTTAGGTTTCTTTCTTTTTTTTTTTTTTTTTTCGAGACAGAGTTTCTCTGTGTAGTTTTGGTGCCTGTTCTGGATCTCGCTCTGTAGGCCAGGCTGGCCTCGAACTCACAGAGATCTGCCTGGTTCTGCCTCCAGAGTGCTGGGATTAAAGGTGTGCGCCACTGCCTCCTGGCTTAGGTTTATGTCCTTATGTATAACCGGGATTTTCAGGGGTCTTCCCCAATCAAATTCGATCTCTATCAACCTTGAACGAATCCACAGCCTTTCACTTACTCTGAAAGTTAAGACATTTAGAAAATATATAGGTTGGTTTAATTTGGTAGTTTTTATAATCCAATATCTCTCAGCAGCTATTGTTTGCTCATCAATAATCAAATAATTTAAAGTCAATACAACACCATACAGGATCCAGATTGTGTATTTTTCATCTCTACATGGCTTTTTAAAAAATTATTTGCAAAGCATTTTTTTTCTATTTTTTTCTTTCTTTAGCCTATGCACATTTTTATACACACTGTAGCCTGTTTAGAGGGTTTTTTTTCTGTCTGAACCTGCTTTACTGCATATCTGTAATCTTTTCTGTCTGCATGAGTGAAACCTTAAACCTGCCACACAGATTAGCTCATGGCTCACTGTCTGCTCAAGCAAGCAGGCAGCTGCCGGGAGATGTGTCTCTACCACAGCCAGCATGAGAGACATGAGACTAGGAAGCTGCATTTGACTCAGTTTTTGTGTGTTTAGAACCTTTTTAAAGCTTTCTCAGGTTTTATGTGGCCAGATGTTGGGTGCAGGATTTTTGGGGCGGAGAGAATATGGGAAGAAGAAGGGCAGAGAAGCTAGACAGATACAGAATGAGTCAGACACAAATTGGGATAGAGGTAAAAGCCATGTGGTAGAACTTAGATTAATAAAAATATGGGTTAGTTTAAGTTGTAAGAGCTAGTTAGGAACAAGCCTATGGTATTGGCCATTTAACATTTTATTAAACCAGTCACAGTGACATCTTCATAGAGTGTTAAGGAATATTATTCCACAACATGACACAGTGGGCTGCATCCTCCTGCATAAATTAATAGTCAAGACAATCCCTTATAGACATGCCCACAGTCCAGTCTGATCTGGGCAGTTCCTCAATTGAAGGTTTCTTTGGTGACTCCAGACTGCATCAAGTTGATTGGTAATGCTAGCTAGGACACATGGTACCTTAGGATATCTACATCTGTGGTAAAACACTCTGACCAAAAGCAACCTGGGGAGGAAGGGGTTTATTTCAGCTTACAGTTCCACATCACAGTCTATCACCACAGAATATCAGGGCAGGAACCTGGAGGCAGGAGCTGAAGCAGAGGCCGCGGAGGAGCACTGCTTATTTGCTTGTTTGTCGTGGCTTGCTGCACCTGTGTTCTTGAACCGTCCAGGACTACCTGCCCACAGAGGGCCTAGAGTAGTCGGGACTCCTCTGCATTACTCATTAATCAAGAAATTGCTCTACAGAGTTGCCTACAGGGCCAATCTTACGGAGGCGTTTTCTCCACCAAGATTCTCTCTTTCAAAGGACTCTAGTTTGTGTCAAGTTGACATAAAACTAGTGATCACATGCTTTCTGGTAAGAATTAGAGCCTGGTCACAATTCATGACCTTGTTTGTTTTAATGAAACAAAAATCTTTGTATCCATGCACCAGGAGGTAGGTGACTTATCTGCCTTTGCTTGTACTGTAAGGTAGAGAGTGCTTGTACTGTGAGGTAGGAAGTGCTTGTACTGTGAGGTAGGAAGTGCTTGTACTGTGAGGTAGGAAGTGCTTGTACTGTGAGGTAGGAAGTGCTTGTACTGTGAGGTAGAGAGTGCTTGTACTGTGAGGTAGGAAGTGCTTGTACTGTGAGGTAGGAAGTGCTTGTACTGTGAGGTAGGAAGTGCTTGTACTGTGAGGTAGGAAGTGCTTGTACTGTGAGGTAGAGAGTGCTTGTACTGTGAGGTAGGGAGTGCTTGTACTGTGAGGTAGGAAGTGCTTGTACTGTGAGGTAGGAAGTGCTTGTACTGTGAGGTAGGAAGTGCTTGTACTGTGAGGTAGGAAGTGCTTGTACTGTGAGGTAGGAAGTGCTTGTACTGTGAGGTAGGAAGTGCTTGTACTGTGAGGTAGGGAGTGCTTGTACTGTGAGGTAGGAAGTGCTTGTACTGTGAGGTAGGAAATGCTTGTACTGTGAGGTAGAGAATGCTTGTACTGTGAGGTAGAGAATGCTTGTACTGTGAGGTAGAGAATGCTTGTACTGTGAGGTAGAGAATGCTTGTACTGTGAGGTAGAGAATGCTTGTACTGTGAGGTAGGAAGTGCTTGTACTGTGAGGTAGGAAGTGCTTGTACTGTGAGGTAGGAAGTGCTTGTACTGTGAGGTAGGAATGCCTCCTGAACTCCTCTGTTCCATGCTCCTGAGCACTAGCTGCTGTTTGCTCCCCTGGACTCTGGAGTTTCCATTGATCACTTTATATAGTGTATCCTGTAGAGATCCGCAGGCTTAAAGGACCTGTCAGTAGAGACTTTTTGCTTGTGACACACACCTCTGCTGAGATCACTCAGCTCTGCAGTAGTGAGGAGAGAACAGCCACATACAGTGTGTGAGGGGCAGATTGTGCTCTAACAAACATTCATTGATACAGGGCTCAGAAGATTGATTAAGAGTGTGTTAGGCAAGTAGGTTTGCCTGAATCCCAACTCTTGTTCATGGAGCACTGTGTGATGAAGATGCTGAGGCTGACACCATTCAGGGAAAAGGAGGTGACTGATTGGTGATGTCAGTAGTCAGGGTTAGCTGTTGGGAGCACCAGCGTATATGCTGGGTTTTTTGTTTTTTTTTTTCTCTTTTTTTAAATCTTTGCTGCTAGGGTTAGGAGGATCTTGTGAGCAGTGATTGGTCCATTTGTTTTACAAGTACTTAAAAAATTAGTTAATTCAAAAAAGGTTACCAGGAGCTGGAGTGATGGCTCAGCAGGAGATTACAAGAGGACCCAAGTTCAATTCCTAGCACTACCCCACATATAAATGAAAAATGAGTAAAATTTACAAATGAATGGACATTTAGCTTTATGCTGTTCTACAGAACCACCTTTAACCTACTTATACTGCACTGTGAGTGCTTGCTAAATGCTTGTAGCATTAACATAAATATTTATTTATTTTAATGGTTTTTCTAAGGAAAAGAAATTTGTTGCTTTCTCTGTTTAATATTTTATCATCAATATTTTACCTTTCTGTGCAATAGAACCACTAAAGTCAAGGTTTAAATTATTTTCTTTCATTCTGCCCTTAAGGTATTTGTGATTAAGAACTTCACATGTCTTACAAATAATATAAACAGTACAATGCAATTAGAATTTTACATTTCTTTTGAAGTATATAAAATGCTTAATCCACAAGTGATTTTTTTTTTCATTCCTGCTTATAAAATCAGTTTCATGCCTTTCCAGTAAACAGAGCATGGTACTTATATACTTAAAATGTATGTCCTTGAGTCCTTTTTGTATAAGCACAGTGTATACACTTCATGGCTTATTCATCTATCTATCTATAGTGTGTGTGTGTGTGTGGTTTACAGGTTCCTAGCCAGACCTTCCATAGCCCTAAGAATTTTCTTCAATAGGATCACCCTTATTGTTTGTAATTCCCGCTTTCAGACTTACTTGAGTTTATGTTGATGAGGCAGGCAACCCTTGGAGGATATTGAGATGGTTCAAGGGAGGTGGGGATCTGCCATGCCGACAAGTTTGGTTGGAACCCTCAGTGTCTACCAGCTACCTGTTACCTGGGGAGAAGGTTTGGAGATTGAGTTCAGTCACAGCTCACATATCAGAATTGTGAGACAAGTGGTTGGGATAAGAGAGTTTGAAAATTGTTGGGAAACAACATGGGTTTAGTGTCAGAAAACACTACACTCCATGTCTCTTGCTGATGTTTAACTCGTGTGGGCCCTGACAGTTATTTATCCCAAAGAACATTCCTCTACAGCAGCAGTTCTCAACCTATGGGTTGTGACCCCTTTGGGGGGTTGTATATCAGACATCCTGCATATCAGATGTCTACATTATGATTCATAACAGTAGCAAAATTACAGTTGTGAAGCAATTTTCCAGTAATGAATATAATTTTATGATTGGGGTCACCGCAGCATGAGGATCTTTAGTAAAGCGTTGCAGTGTTAGGACGGTTGAGAGCCTACAGAGTGCCACTGCGCAGGCAGTGCAGGTTGCCAGGGGAATGTGAAGGTGTAGCAAATCCTCAACAGCAAATCTCAGGGGTGCTCACTGGTTCTGGCTCCCCATCCAGCCCCTCTGAGAAGGTTCTTTATGTGGCAAGATACCCTTCCTCCACATTTTACATAGCTACATACCAATAAGCCCTGTCAGCTAGGCTCCTTTCTCTCTGGTGGGAGTGTGGTGGCTTTCTGTGACTGTTTAACATGCCAGGTCCTTCTGGTCCATCATCTAATTTACCCCACTTAAGTTATCAGTATATACTGTAAGGGTTAATCTTGATCCTCAATTTGATTGGATTTGGAAGAACCTAGGAGATTGTGGAGCAAATAGGAGATTGTGGAGCATGCCTCTGCATGTGTCTGTGAGAGCCTTCCCAGAGAGTATTAATTAGCTAAGGGGAGAAGACTCTGTGAATGTGGGAAACCCTATCCCATGGCTCCAGGATGGAATGTGGTGAGATGTGGGGAGAGCCAGGCAGCAGTAAGTGAATTCTTCCCCTCTCAAACCCATGGCTCCATGGCCTGTCTGCTTCCTGACCGATGATGTGACTGGCCATGTATGCTGTTCCACACCCTCCCTTTGACACTAGACTAAAGCCTTGGAAACAGCAGAATGGACCCTTCCTCCTTTTGTTTGTCAGACGTTTTGTTACAGCAGTGAAGAAATTTGGGTGCTATTCCACCTTTATCTATTTATCCCTTCACACGTGCCTTCACCGAGTGAAACTGAGCACTGCTGTGTGTGTGGTCAGGGCTGCAGCTGCTGAGTCCTGGGCAACGAACAAAACAAGTATATTTGTCCCCAAATGCTGGTGTTCTAAACTCCATAAATATTAAAGTGTAGTTACAAGTAAAAATGTATGAAATGGAAAGAACCTATAGATTTAACTCTGACTCTGCTTTCCTCTCCATTCCTGTTTTCATCATTTGAGTCCAGTTAGAAATAGAGAAGCCATATGAGTTACTGCCCCAGGGAAAACTTACCATGAAGAATAGATCAAAGAAGTAGGTGAAGGAGAACCAAAGTGATAGGATTCTTTTTTTTTTTTTTTTTTTTTTGGTTTTTTGAGACAGGGTTTTTCTGTGTAGCTTTGCACCTTTCCTGGAACTCACTTGGTAGCCCAGGCTGGCCTCGAACTCACAGAGATCCGCCTGGCTCAGCCTCCCGAGTGCTGGGATTAAAGGCGTGTGCCACCACCGCCTGGCTTTTTTTTTTTTTTTTTTTTTGGGGGGGGGGTGATAGGATTCTGAAACAGGCCGTGACTTGAGAAAGCAGCTGCTGCTCCTGGAGTGAGGGAAGCAGGTGAGCTTCTTCAAGAACTCAGGGACTTGAAGTGGGGTCCTTCAGAGCTGTGGCTCCACAGATGCCGGCTCTGTCACCAGCTTCTTAGCCTCCATGTGGTGCCCCATGTTGGCAGGCACTAATGTGAAGTCAAGTGACAGAGGAGAAAGTAATTTCCCACTGGGCAGTGAGCACCTAGAATTGAGATGCCCTTTCATTGGCACCACTGGCAAGGCCTGAGTTTGGGCCATCTTCAGTCTTCCAGTGTTCTAGTGCACCATATACTAGAAAGCATGATAGGGTGAGAAGAAAATCGTGAGACATGGATACACAAAAGCGCTTTTATTCAAGAGTTCAGCACCAGTTCCCTCTGTGTGTGTACTTGTATTTTTGCAGAGAATGGCATTTCCCAAAGAAGGGTCTAGTTCCATAGTGTTCAAAGTAGATGCCAAGGAAGAATTAGACTGGAGATAACTGAATATCGTCAGATGGGTATAGTCACAGTTTTTCTGTGTCCTAGCAGCTGCGTCCAAGTAACCACCCAGAGACTTACTATTTTAAATGTTTGACCAATAGCTCAGGCTTATTACTAACTAGCTCTTACAACTTAAATTAACCTATTTCTATTTATGTGCTGCCCTGAGACTTGTGGCTTTTACCTCCCTTGCATGTCGTTCTTCCTTCTGACTGAGTCCTCTGGCTCCACCCTTCTTATTCCCAGCATTCTCTCTGCCCCCAAAATCCTGCCTAGCCATTGGCCAGTCAGCTTTTTATTAGCAATGAGAGCAATACATATTTACAAAGATTGTTCCACAGCAGATGGGCCTTTTCTGTGTGTGTGTGTGTGTGTGTGTGTGTGTGTGTGTGTGTGTGTGTGTTTGTGTGTTGGATACATGTGGGTGCATGTACCTCTGAGGGCACAGGTGGAGACCAGAGCAGCATGTAGGATATCTTCTCTGTGATGTGTCTTACTGCCTTTGACAGGGTTTCTGATGTAGCTTGAAGCTCACAGTTTCTGGTAGGTTGGTTGACCTGGAGCTCTCGGGATCCACAGGTCTCCCTCCCGAATGCTGGGGTTACAGGCACACATAACCATGCTTGGTTTTTTATGTGGGTGCTGAGGTCTTAAACTCAGGTTCTCATGCATGCAGAGGGAGCACATTTCCCCACCAAGTCATCTTTTCAGACACCACATTTTCTTTTTCTTTATTTAATGATTGGACCCCTTAGAACTTTTTATAAGACAATATATTGAGAATCTCTGAGTGAGGAGAGTAACATTGTACTTTGCAAAACTACATTGTTTTCCAAATATTTGGCCACAAATCTTTCTTTTCCATTTTATAACTCACTAATTGTTTGTTTGTTTGTTTTTGGTCATACTCATGTCTCCATGGTCGTCTTCCAACAGTCAATTAAATATTTCAGACTTCTTGTTAATTTTTTGGTTGGGTTTGCAAGTCTTTCATATCTCTGACATATTATACTTTAATAGAAGAGATCAGTGCTTTATCTGATTTTGTGGTGGGTTCTGTCTGTTTTCTTTTGTATAGTGCTGGGTCCAGTGGTTACCACACTTTCAAGTTGACTACACATAAAGTCACCTAAAAGGCGACTTAACCAAGAGAAACCTTTAGAGAGGTTTAGTTGAGGAGGGAAGACCTATCTGAGTGTAGGTGGAGCCATAAGCAAGGGGCTTGGATTGAATAAAAAGGGAGAATGGAGAAACTGACCTGAATACCTGTGTCCCCTCATCTATGTTCTGGCCCCAGCCACATGCTTCCACTTCCAGGAACTCTGCCATGATGGACAATACCCTTTCAACCTGTGAGCCACATAAGCTGTTTTTAAGTTGTCTTTTCAGATACTTGGCTGTGTCAGTGAGGAAAGTAACTAATACATTAGTTCTCTCTTGTTCACTGATCTTTCTCTTGGGAAGGTGCAAAATGAGTAGAGACATAGTGTATAACAGCCACCGTGATGGGTGGCTGACTATAGCAAGTGTACTTCTCGGACTATATTTGGACCACCAGCCCACAAATAATGACCTGAAGACTAATTATTAATTATGAAAGCTTGGCCTTAGCTTAGGCTTTTTCTCAACTAGCTCTTCTAGCTCTTATAACTTAATTAATCTTTATTTTTTAGTCTACGTTTTGCCACATGGCTCAGTTACCTCTTCTTAGTACAGCACATCCAACTTGCTCCAGTCTGTTGGCAAAATCTCATATCTGGGTTCTTCCACCCAGATTCCTTGTCTTCTACTGGAAGTCCCGCGTATTCTCTCCTGTCTAGCTATTGGCCATTTAGCTCTTTATTAAACCAATCAGAAGGTGCTTTAGGCAGAGACACATCTTTACAGTGTAATCAAATATTCCTTAACATTTTCTCTTTTTTGTTTAATTGAAAAGGAAAGGTCTAACTGTAACATAGTAAAACTATGTGCAATAAGAACAATTATCAAGTCAGAATTACATTTACAATGTCCAGTCCATTTGTATTTGGCATATTCTATTATCCTATCTTGATCTAAAATTTTATGCCTAAACCACTTTTTATCATAACTTGTATTACCATCCTAAAAATATCTTGTAGACCTTAAAACATCGTCTTAGATAAGCAATTAAACTTTTACGTTTTTCAATCTTTTTATCTTTTATGTAAGTTTTTTTTTTTAAATTGGTTCCAAGGAAAACTGTGTAACTATCTAGTCTTAAGTCCCCATCAGAGCCCCCAAAAGCATAAAATCTTACTTGAGTAAACAGGAAGTGCAGAGCAAACAACTTCCAAAATTATAGAAATGGCAACACATTTGGCTGCCTGGACAGTCACTCAAGGTTCCTCTGCAACATTGAGGCATCCATCTTGACCCTTTCAGATGAAGGGCAGTATTTCTTTTCATATTTCCCTGGAGGACAGTTCGTGGCATGCATTCTGCACTGCAGAACACATTTCCCAGTTTTCTGAAAGCTTCCTTTGAATTTACTTTCTGTGGTTACACATTTAGATAAAGGCAAGGAAGTTCCAGGGACATGGCTCAGTGAGGGAGAGTGCTTCTGCACAGACTTGAGTTTGATTCCCTGTACCCATGTAAAAAGTCACAGCCAGAACTGCAGTGCTGTGTGTGGAGGGTTGCTGGAGTTTCCTGGTCTCTGGCCTAGCTGAACAGCAAGCCCAGGTTCAGTGAGAGAACACAGCTGCAAGAGAATCAGGTGGCCTATACTAGGGGAAGATCCCAGAAATTCTTCTCTGGCTTTTGCACGTACACTTAGCAAACACCTCCTCACATGTGTGCAACACACATACATACATGCACACATGATTGAGGCAATTCTTTCCCCGTTTTCAGCTAAGGAAACCAAATCAGTTCACAAGAAGAGAAGGTTTATGGGGATTGTCAGTCTTAGCATGTGGTTTTCTTGCGTAGCTAAGACGTTTTATGTGGAGTGTATTGGGGAATGAATGCAATGGAATTCAGTCCTACAGATTGTAATTTTGCTTAAGGAAAAATTCTTAAACTCAAAAGCTCGTTTTCTATTGCATTAGTGTTGCGTTCATCAACGACAGCAAAATGTCTTCACAAAAATTGGATGAGAGTTCTATCACGACAGTTAGGGTATTCTGCCATCCGATCACCAGAGTAGGTCAGTTCAGGCTTTCTCTTGACCATTGCCAGTAGTCTATTGTGGAGGTATCTTTGTGCATTTCTGGGGACCTTTCTAGCACTTTGCTTCTTCCTATTCCCATGGGGTCTTCATTTATCATGGTATCTCTTTCCTTGTTCTCCCTCTCAGAGATCCACGGCCAGGCCCCAGGTGGAGCTCCAGGAGTCCAATCGGTGAAAGAGAGGAAGGATTATATGAGCAAGAGATACTGAGACCATGATTGGGAAAAGCACAGGGACAAATAGCCAAACTAGTGGAAACACATGAACTATGAACCAGTAGCTGAGGAGCCCCTATGGAACTGGATCAGGCCCTCTGGATAAGTGAGACAGTCGATTAGCTTGAACTATTTCAAAGGCCCCCAGGCGGTAGGACCAGGACTTGTCCTTATTGCATGAGCTGGCTTTTTGGAACCTAGGGCCTATGCTATGACATTTTGCTCAGCCTAGGTGAAGGGAGGGAGGGACTGGACTTGCCTCAACTGAATCTACCAGGCTGAGCTGAATCCCCAGGGGAGACCTTGCCTTGGAGGAGGTGGGAATGGGGGGTGGATTGGGGGGAAAGTCTGGAGGGTGGGAGGAGGGAGGACAGGGGAATCTGTGGCTGATATGTAAAATTAAATTAATTATAAAATTAAAAAAAAAACAAGGCACAGACCAAGGAAAAATAAATAAAATAAAAAACAAAAAAACAAAAACAAAATGTCTTTCTCAACACAGAGTGAACTGCAGACCTCCCTGACACCGATTAGTATTCTCCAGAGAGTGTTCACAATGTCAGAAAGGTGATGTCAGGAATTTCTCCAGCAAAGGTC